>NW_008481849.1:285106-291795 GCF_000524495.1 Plasmodium inui San Antonio 1 | reverse complement strand
TCGTTAAGTTTTTTTTTTTTTCTTCTTCTTTTTTTCCCCTTCATGTGTGCGCCCAGCTTGGTTTCCTCGGCATAGTGACTCCACTGTGTGGCACCTACCCCCGTATGGACCCCGTTTCATGGCAAGGGAGAAATTCACGCCCCCTAAAGGAAGGGCAAAAATAAATAGTAGCTCAACTTCTCCGAGGTGGTACGAGTTATATCAGCCAATTTGGGATGATTCTCCTGACATAAGAAAAAGGTAGCCGGCTTGTGAGTGTGCCCTTGCTTACACCTCCGCTGCAGAGTGGGTAATCGTTTGAGCATTCCAGGTGGATCTACCACAGCTTGCACGGGGAGTCATTTGCATCTTCCTCCCCCCTCCAGCGGATGTCTTCCTCCGAAGCAAGTGTGTGAACCGAAAGACGCTACGTGGGGAGCCATCTCGCTCTGGCAGTCACATTCAGTTTGCAGAGAGGGTGAACGGAAAAGAAGCGGTGGCGATTGAGGCACGTTCGTAACAGTGGCAATTGCCGCACCTTGCCTAAGGTTGCTTCTTGACCAAATTAGCCGATCCGCGCACGCGCAGTGGCCGCCCCGTCTCTGCCCCATCCGTGCGGATGGAGGACCTCGCGAGGGAGAGGCTCATTGAGAGCGCCAGGAGCCACCACGACATAAAGAACATCAACCTGTACTTAGCGAACATAGAGGAAAACATAATAAGGATTAAAAATGAAGGCGAGAGCATCATCGATGAAGTGTTCCTGGCCTTCAACGGGTCCATTAGCCATATTTCTCTTTACGCTTATCTGTACGACCACAAGGTAAGCGTGAATTTAGATTGCCTGCAGTTTATATATGAGCAGAGTTACATAGAAGAGGAAAAGGTGATCGGAGAGGGGACTAAAGGACAGGAGAGCGTGGTAGACATCGCTAAGTTCGATTCAGATCTGATTCATTACCTGGTGAGCGAGTGTAGAAGCAACTACGACGAGACGACCAACCTGACGACCAAAGAAATTGAGGAGATCATAGGAAATCATAAAAATAGAATCTTCGAGGAATCCATAAGTGTGTACAAGGAGAAGTATGGAGATGCGATAAAAGTATTCAACTGCTTTGTCGATTTGAGTCACTTCTTCTATGATGAGAAAAAGATCAAGTTCATAAAAAAAAAAAAAACGGATTTTGTAGAGAATTACAATAACTACATAGATGCAAACACTGAGGTGGAGTTTTACGAGTTAAAATATCACCTTCTGACGAAGAAAGCCAAGGGGCATAGCTCCGTTCTGTTTTGGTCGGACGCTTTAAACGAGATCCACATTAAGAACAAGACAATCATAACATCTGTAGACGCCATTAAGCTAACGAACACGGGACACCAGCATGTGATCGGCATTCTTGGGCTCAACCGCGATGGCGATATGGTCATCCAGGGCATACGTAACGAGATAAAGCTCTTCCTTACCCGGGAGTGCATGATAAACCACGGGCTGTACTGCATTGGCCATGTCATCCTCGTGCAGGGCCGCATGCGCCTCGCCAACAAGACCTTCTACGCCGCGGAGATCATGCACCCCCCCAGGTAGGCCCGGCCAACCGTTCGATGCGGGCGTAGCATCGGGATTAGCGGCTTCCCAGACTGAACGGTGCCCCGATTAAACGCTTCCCCGATTTATCGCTTCCCCGATTTATCGCTTCCCCGATTTATCGCTTCCCCGATTTATCGCTTCCCCCCGTTAGAAACTTCGAAGAGGAGCGGAACGAAGAAGACATGTTCTACGATTTCGAAAACGAAAAGCAGAAAAAAGAAGTGGAGGAGTACGAAATCATCGTGCGAAAAAACGACAAGAAAAAAAACTGGATCATCATGCACGACGTGTATCTAGACAATCCCTACACATTTGAAGTCCTCGATAAGATGTTCTCTCTGTACGTCAATACCTATCCGGAAAATGAGCTCCCTGTGGGATTCATCTTCATGGGAGATTTCATAAGCCTCAAATTTGATTTCAACCGAAACTTTCACAATGTGTACATAAAGGGGTTTGAGAAGCTGTCCGTGATGCTCATATCGAAATTCAAACTGATCTTGGAGGAGTGCTATTTGATCTTCATTCCGGGAAAAAACGACCCATGTGCATGCAAGAATAGCGTGCCGCAGATGCCTATCCTACCATACTATGTTAGGAAGTTTAATCAAAATATAGAATCCTTCTTCTCGTCAAAAAAGAAAATAATCTTTGCTACGAACCCGTGTAGAATTCGTCACTTCAACAAAAAAATGATCTTCTTTCGACACGACATTTTAAATGACTTAATATGGAGCGCCACTATTAACGCATCTAACAATGAGAAGAATAACCTGCAAAACATTTTCGTGTCTACCATCGTGGGACAAAGTCATATTTATCCAATCCCTCATGACAACAGGATTCTGAAGAGGTACTCTTCTTTCCTTTTCCTCTATCCTCTTCCTCACTTTATCTGCATTTCGGACAACACGTGTAACAGCTTCATTTCGTATGCCTCTGAGGACACCCGCGATGCGATCATTTCCAACTCGGACATGTCCTTCACGCGCAAGAAGACCTTCACCGTTTATAACGTCCTGCAGCACGAGGCCAAGCGGTATGTCGTCCCGCTCTGACCCGTAATCGATGGGTAGCGGTAGTGGTAGCGCTAGCGGTGGGGGTAGAGGAAGTGGTAGCGCTAGCGGCAGTGGTAGCGGTTTTTTTTCTCTCCCTTTTACCACTCGGAGGGGCTTCTCCACACGGATAACTCCACACAGCTCAGTCGTAGTGGTAGACCTTCGCGCGCGATTTGATGTAGCTCCACACCCGACTGCCCTCCACGAAGTTGCTCTGGGCCACGATGATCAGCTGGCTCCTCGCCCTGCTCAGCGCCACGTTTATGCGGTTGCTGTTCTCGTAGAAGGCCTGGAAGGAGTCCTCGCGGCAGTCAGCGGCATTTGCGGCATTGACCAAATTGGCGCCATTGGGGGGGTGATCGCTTCCACCACTTCCAACACTTCCAACGCGTCCAACGCCGCCCATTCCGCCATTGCCGCCTACCCTGCCCAGGACGCAGGAAAACAGGATAATGTCCTTCTCGATGCCCTGGAAGGAGTCCACCGTGCCGACCTTCACATTTCGGAGGCGCGCGTAATTAGCAGATGCCTTCATCTTATTTTTAATATAAAGCGTCTGATTTTTGAAGAGGGAGATTATTCCTATTTGTTCAGGATCGATGCAAGACCGGATCATGTTCTCACAGATCCTCAAAATGATGGTCGCCTCCACTTCGTTGGTAAAGGACGAGCCAGAGGTCATCTCCCGAGGTGCCTTTCTCAATAAAATGAAATTAACATGAGATTCGTATCGCTTGTACATGAGTGGTATCGTCTCTGTGCATTTTGCATTTTTTATTTTACCATTGTAGAAGAGGTAACTGCATATGGAGCTGATCTCAGGGTGGCATCTGAACTGCTCATTCATAAGGATGAGATGGTTGATGCCTGGACGGGGTGGTGCTTTTTCGAAGGGGTTGTCTGGACACTTTGGGGTTCGTGGCGTATGCTTTTCCATTTTCACCTCATCCCCTTCACATGCATCGCGCCCGTCCCCCCCATGCAGAGCGAACATGTGATCGTACAGGTAACTCCTCATGGCGGAGTATTCCGCCGCGCTCATGCTTCTCACTCGGTTCACGATCCGGTCGATGGGCAACTCGTCCGCAACAGCAGCGCATGTGTCACCTGCGTCATCCGCACCATCCGCACCTGCGGCATGATCCGCTTCGCCCCTCGCTAGGACGTCTACTCCCGCCAGGTGATGCCTTATAAACAACTCATTCTCCACCAAACGCGAAAACATACTCCTCGTCAAATCGCTGGGACTCTTCAGAACAAAACCCAACTGCTTCACATCTCCAATGAGAAGGAATTTTCTTATTTCAAATTTGAGGAGAAATTGAAACAGAGTCAGCTCTTCTATCTGGGTGCACTCATCCACGATTAGGTAGTCAATGTTGTCCTTTATTGCACTTAGTTTTTCAAATATCTGGAGACTTCTACATGTACCTGCTATGAGTCGTTTGTTTTTGTATTTGTTTCTGAGGACGAATTGATTCCTCTTCCTCAGCGCATCAACAAGCGTGTCCATGTCTTTGATTTTGTGCAACTTTGGTTCGGGCGGCGGGGAAGCGCTCCCGCTGGCGCAGGGGTGACCACTACTAGCGGTGGGGGCAGCACTGGTGGAGGGGCCGCTGGCCGAGCGGGCAAGGCTCTGCACGTAGTTCTTCACCTCGATGGGCTGCCTCTGGTCCTTTGAGTTTATACTAATAAAATTTGTTATTAAGAAAAAATTGATTTCGAAGAGATTTCCAATTCTGGCATAATCGTGAAAGTCAAAGTGGAACTTGAGCTTCAGTAGGATGTTGTCTACTGCGAGGTTTGTATGACACATGAGGAGTATCTTCTTCTTGTATTGGCTGGGCCTTCGGTGGTTTATTTGCCTGGTGGGGCGGCTCGTCCTGCCCGAACTTCTCTCATCGCTTCCGCCACTTTGGTTGCTTCCCTGACCGCTCCCGGTGCTTCCCTGACCATTGCCGCCGCTGCCCTGACCGCTTCCCTGGCCGCTTCCCTCCCCTCTTGCGGCTTTCCCCCCCTTTGCGCCGCGCTCTTCACGGGTCAACACCTTGTGTAAGTAAGATATGGCATTGCAGATGAGGGTGCTCTTTCCCGAGCCGAATATGCCGTTCACGAGGATGCTGTCTCCGCGGTGCGTGACGGTTCCGCTGGGGCCTCCTTCAGTGGGGGTGCCACTTCCGTCCCGAGTGGGTAGCGGCAGCTGGTCTTCGCTTCGTTCGCCGGAGGAGGTGGTTTCCGCCGTTTCGAAATTCTCCTGCGTCTCCTGCTTTATCCGCTTTTCTTGCTTCTCCCCTTTCATCCGCTTTTCCCGCTTCTCCCGTTTCATCGGCTTTTTCCGCTTCTCCCGTTTCATCCGCTTTTCCCGCTTCCCCTTCTGTTGCTCCTGGCCCCCGCATCGGAACCAGGCCAAGACACACTGGATGACCCACTTCTGCCTCCCGTTCAGCTGTCCGTCCTTCCTGAGCCTGTTAAGAAGGCGACGGACGTAGTCCACCCCCACGTTGTGCAACTCGATGAGCTCGGAAGAAGATTCCCACGCAGAGGTCCTGATGCCGATCTGCCGCAGCAGCCCATCCAGGTGTAGTGTCTCACTTCGGTGCACAGACGGGGAGCGGAACAGCCTACTCAGCGGAACCTTCCCTCTTTCCAAATTTTGAAGAAAAAAAAAAAGGTGTTTTAGATTATCCAGGTGATCCCCCAGATTCACTAAAAAGAGACAAAAAGGAAAAATCTTAATTTTGTAATTTTTGAGAAAATGGTGGAACTCCTTTGATTTGATATTCTCCTGGACGTCGAAGGTCTCATTCATGTGGGAAAAGGTGCTCACGTTCAGAGGGTATACTTCTAGATGATTCTGTTTGAAGGAGCTCCACTTGGGGACAAAGAGGAGGAAGTCTTCCTCTTTCACCCAAGGGGGGGATGAGGCGGATGAGGAGGAAGCGATGGATCTGTAGGATGCGTCGGCTTCGGAGATGCCTCTCCTCATGACGATCAGATGATTCATGTGGACATACTTATTTATTTCTTCTTCTTTTCTCAGTCTTTTTGATTCTTTTTTATTCACAAGTAGGACTTCCCTTTCGGTTCTTCTGAGGAAGAATCTCTTCCCTTTGGTACCAGACCCAGTAACGAATCCATTTGGAAATCTCCTCTCTTGTTTATTACCCCCAAATATAGTCCTGTTTTCTTCCTGCGAGCTACATATCACTTCTACGTTTTGAAGAACCAGGGCGTAGTCATCCTCCGAGTGGTACTTGCTCCGCTTGTTGTCCCCCCCATTTGGGTCATTAGATTGGATGGCTGGACTATCAGTAGCGAGACCCCCTCCAGTAGGGACGACCATACCACTTCTCCACTGAACAGATTGCCCCTTTATATAAGTCCCCCTCATCTGCCCTAGAAGGGGTACCAAGAAATCATGTAGACAGAGCAATTTACACTGCATTTGATAGTAAATCTGAAAAAGAGTGGCATTCATAAAGGAGTGAATATATTCTGATTTGTTCAGAAAAAAATTGGGGATACTCTGGAACTTTATGTTTTGTACTCTCTTTTTCATCTCTTCCTTTTCTTTTAAGATGGTGATATATATCGGTAGGAATAAGTTTTCTCTGCACACTTGATCAATCTTGGAGGCAGTGAACCCGCTGTTTGTGCATGCAAAGTTGCTAAGACTTCTTATTTCGTACGGGTTCGGGTGGGCGCCTTCTATGGTCGATTCGGAATTTCGTACCTCCTCCAAGCAGTTCGTCTGGAAGTTGATTTGTGGGATCACATCTGGGATCACATCTGGGATCACATCAGAGATCACATCTGGGATTACATCGGGAATCACATCGGGGGTCACATCTGGGATCACATCTGGGATCACATCAGGGATCACATCTGGGATCACATCTGGGATTACATCAGGGATCACATCTGGGATCACATCGGGGGTCACATCTGGGATTACATCGGGGGTCACATCTGGGATTACATCGGGGGTCACATCTGGGATCACATCTGGGATCACATCAGGGATCACATCTGGGATCACATCGGGGATCACATCTGGG
>NW_008481849.1:240243-284317 GCF_000524495.1 Plasmodium inui San Antonio 1 | reverse complement strand
CTTCTCCATCTCCCTGTCACTACCACAGGGTCTCTCTCTCTCACTGTCTTTGTCACTTCCGCATGGGTGCTTCTCCATCTCTCTGTCACTACCACAGGGTCTCTCTCTCTCACTGGTTCTGTCACCCCCGCCGGGTTGCTTCTCCACGCTGCCCCCGTCCTCATCACCCCGAGGCGGTCGCGCGGGGAGCACGCTGGGCACGCGCCTGCTGAGCATGTTGCATCCCAGAGGGAGCCTTATCACATTTCGGTGTGGGTTCACCCACAAAAAGTTGTTCTGACTGACGACTTTCCCTATATTGATGATCTCCTCGTATGTGTTGTGTTTCTGTCTGGCCGCGGAGCAGAGGTACGCGTCGCTGCGGCCACTTGGGTCTTTGTAAAGGGGGAACTCCAGCTCATCCCTTCGGCGGCGCTCATTCGGTTGGTCGTCCCTTCGGCGGCTCTCATTCGGTTGGTCGTCCTTTGGGTGGTTATCATCCGCCTGGTGGGAAGACGCTTCTTCAGGGGAGTCGCTGTCCCCGGCTCGGTCATCCGTCGGAAGTTCCTTCTTCCCACTTGGTGAAGTATCGACGTGCCTCCGTTTCGCCTCCGAAGGGCCGGAGGGCCCCTCCTTCCCTCTTACACATTTGTTGAAGGGGCTTACTGCCTCTGCATAGGGGTGCTGGTTCGCCCGTCGCTCTGCAGGCGCGGCGGAGTGGACACGACAGTTAGCATCCAAACGGGCATCCACCCCCTCATTGGTCTCTTCCTCCTCATCAGCGTCGGTATCCTCCCCTGGGTCGCCCCTCCCTCGCGGCACCTGATGCAACTGCATAGGTATCCTGCCCCCATGCCTGAGGCTGACACCTTTTACCATGCCGTTAATTCTTCTGGGCTTCCTCTCGACATTCACGTGTGGTTTCTCGGCAGAGTGGAAGCAGAAATCATTATACACGATGTAACTCCCAAACTGAACATACTCCTCATGCTGTATACTTTCATCCCTACTCCGAATGTGTAGTCTCCCCTCTAAGTCATTATAGAGCTCTAGGAGATCCTCCCTTTGTACGAGGAACCCATCATACCACTTGACATTCTTTTTTTTACTATTAAAGGTGTGTATGTTTGTGTAGGTTACACTGATTCGTTCGTGGCTGTCCCTCGGGTGAGGCAGATTCCGTGGTGCTATTCTATGCATTGACTTCTTTTTCCTTACCATGTCAGGGAGTCTCCCTTCTGATGAGTCCTCCCCAGAATGGTCCTCCTCCAAATGTTGTATCGCCTCACCAGGTGGATCCTCGTCCTTCTCTACATCCACATGTTGCTCAATCCGCCTTGGTACTTCATACCTCCTATTAACACGGACATACCTCTCTGTCTTTCGAACGGGGAATGTAGTAGCATCGTTTTGAATGTTAGCTGCGGGTGGCTCCTCCCCTATGAATGGCCTCAAATTGTTCACCTCCCAGTGTGTTGTCATGTTTTTCTTCTTATTTCTATTTGCATCTACCGTTTCATCATTTTGTGGGGTGGATAGTGCTCTCCTTTTTTTGGTGGTGTCACTCTTAATGACATTCTCCACATAATTGCTTAAGTCCACGAACTGGACCAAGTGGTTCGCGAGTTCGATCTCCTCTTGGACGTTGTCGAAGGATATCACGTTAGTGAGTGAGCTCTCGATGCAACTTCTATTTTGATTCAGGAGGTTGATTTTGATAACCCCGTAGGTGGCAATAATTTCGCAGTACCCCTCCTGCCATTTTTTGCTCTTCTGTATCTTCTGGTGCGTGTACAGGCACTCGTACGTCCGCTTGACGCTGTCGGGAGTCATCACGGGGGGGCGGCAGTGGGGAGCACAAGTGACGCGGTGTAGTAAGGCGTGGCGGTGCGTAGCAATGCGTGTCTCTGCTCTTCTCCGTTGCGCCACCGTGGCCTGTCAGTAGACACCCTTCAGGTGAAGCACACAGTGCATGTGGTCACTTTTTGCAGACGCCTCACAGAAAGGAAATGTGGCTTGCGCGGGGGGAGGGAAGCTCTCTGTGGACCGTCCCCTTGGTCAGCACTTCACCCTCCCCAATTGCCGGCAAAGGGGAAAAAACGGGCTACTCCTACTAAACAGAAAGGAAGGACGCGCACACACATGTGTTACGCAGAAATTTGAGCATGGACCTGCCGCCGACTTCAATCTGGTCGGGGGGATGACAAAGGAAGGGGTGAATCTTCCCTGGGATTGCCCAACTGGGTTGGCATCGCTGGCGCGTGTTCTCACGAAGGGGTGGTCGTAAAGACGGTCGCGCTTGCGTTGCTTCAGTTTGGTTCAGTTCGCCTCAATTCGGTTCAGTTCGCCTCAATTCGGTTCAATTTGCCTCAATTTGGTTCAGTTCGCCTCAACTTCACGTTCCTTCACGCTGCTTCACCGTGCTTCAATTTTCCTATTATTTTTTTTTCCCCTTTTGCCATTTCCCGCTACACATTTCTTCCCACTTGTGCACCGTAGCAACCTTTCGCGGGGTCCCAATTGGCATTTTTTTTTTCAGTCGAATGGAGGTATCCCCCCTTTTCATGTTTTTTTTTTTTTTTTTTTTGTATGCCCCAACTTACGGTGCTAAGGGTATGTTAGCCGGGGACAGAGATGGTCACACAACTTGGCGTGCCATTTTGGCTTTGTTCTCAGCGCGGCTGGCAGTTGCATTCACTAAGCGGCTAATCCATTGACCCTCTTCCCCACGGTGTGCAAAAACGGAAGGAAGAACTGCCATTCATTAGTGTGGAAGAAAACGAGAGTGATGTTTTTCCCGAGTGATGTTTTTTCCTCATCTGCTATGGCCTCCAAGAAGAGAACATTCAGGAGTTATCGTCTCACCAGACTGACTCTTCCAATACGACTGTCCGAAGCGCCTTCCACGTAGCACATTTGTCACTCAAAAAAATATGAACAGGTCAGACGATAAGAATACACATACGTATGCACGGTGGAAAAAAAAAAGCACAACTTTGATGTATGACCAAATCGGATTAAAGCATTACTCTGCAGCGTATCACACGCGACAGGTTGGAGTGGCGCAGGGGTGCCTTCTTCCCTCTGAAGGGGGGAAAAAAGAAGAAAGGGAAGCAAAGGAAAACAAAAGAAAAAAAAAATTACGGATTGCCCTCCCCTGCGGGCGCGTCCTTCGAGTTCATCTCGTTGGAGTGCATATTTACGGATGGCACGGAGTTATTCGCAACGGTTAATCCGCCCCCGCTATGGTGACTTGCTGCCACCCGGCTATGGTCATTTGCTTCAATCCCCCCGGTATCGTGACTTCCTACCCCCGCTGAGATGACTTGGCCTGATGCCCCCGCGGCCATGTCCATATTGAGGCTCTCCCAGGTGTTATTCAATATTTTATTCTTGTAAAAGTGCTCAATAAGGATATTATTATAATTCTGTAGATTTTCATCGGACCTGACTTTGTTCACGATGTCGAGGAGCATGCTGTCCACGATGACACAGAGGTAGGCACTGACCGACGTGGGGGTGTTATACAGCTTGCAGTTGCTGACGATGAGATTTACGTCGTCGAAAAAAAGGTTTAGACTGTTGTACTTCCTTTTTTTGCACCGAAAAATTATTTTGTTTATATACATGGGTTTTTTAATAATCGTGTAGTACATGGGGGCGTAACTTTCGTTGACTTCGTTGAGGAAGGCTTTGTAATTCATCACTTCTGCGATGCTAGACATGATGGACATGAGGATCTCATTAAACTTTTCGATGACTTCCTTTATATTGTTGTATGTGTTTCCTTTTTTCATTTTTTTTCTTGCGCTTTCTGCGGCATTTTTTTCATTCGATCCGATGGTTGGGCTCGCAGTGCCGTCTGATAGTATGCTTGTGCTCCTTCTGACTGCCTTCTCGGCTGTGTGAGCCACGTTGGGCGAGATGTGTTGCTCGTGCGGACCTTTTGACTGCTCTGTGTCATTGCGGTCTCCCCTTTCGACCCTCCTATCGCTTCCCCTTTCTAGTTCTTCCCTTCCCCTCCTCCTTTTTTTACCCGTTCGATGAGCATCTTCCTCTTCCTCATTCAACGAAAGTGTCAACGAGCTGTTGCTTTTGGTCAATTGGCTCCGCAATTTCTTCCGCTTGCGCGCTTCGTTGGCTTCCTTCGCCTCAGCATATTCCGCAGCAGCATATTCCTCCGCTGCATCATACGTAGGGGTTTCTTCTTCTACTGCGGCCTCCTCCGCGTCTTCCTCCCCTTCGGCTTCGTCCCATTCGTCCGTTTCTCCCTCCATTTCTCCCGCGGTCTCCTCCCCTGTCTGGTGTTCCTCATTGGTAATGTCTCTGGAGAATCTCCTCCTGTAGTTTTTCAATTTCCCATTCAAAGCAGCAGCAGTGACGGTTCTTCGTCTCCTCCTCTTTTCCCTTTTCTGCATAGCCATCTGGGCAGCCTGATCAATCGCCAGGGGATACAACCCCCTACGTCTGGATGCTGCCATAGACACAGATGTATGCATCGATTTGTTCATCTTAATATTGACTGAATAATTTGTATTGACGTACTTTCTTCCCATGAGCTTTCCCGCGGTGGTGTTCACATCAACATAGAACTCTCCCCTTTTGCGTTTCTTCCTTTCCTTTCCTTTGTTGTTACTCTCGTTGAGAAGTTTTCCCCTTCTCTTTTTCTTCTTCTCCTGTTTGGAGTCATTTTTATTTGTCTGCTTCTTTCCGGAGTGCCACGTTTTTAACTCCTCTCCAACGGTAGGGAAGATCCGAAGGACGTTCCTGAACGTGGGGGCGGCATATATGGAACCTCTTGTCATCCCTTCTCCTTCCCCTGCGAGCTCCATTCCTCGCCTGCGTCTCCTATGCCTTTTTTTCTTCACTTTGTTGGAGAATAGACTATCGTGTTCGAGACTTCCATCCGCATCATCGTCACCATGTGGAGGTGAGCCCCTATTCCCGGGTGCATTGTCCCTCTGGCTAACCACCTTATCTCTCATCGTTCCTTCCTCCCCCATGGCATGTTCATTCATATGATGTGCATTCACGAGGGTAAAATATTTTCTGACCACAGATCGGAAGCTTTTCCACCGCAAAAAGGTGTTGATGTTTTTTTCTCCATATATGTATAGCGTGTGGATCTTCTCCACTTTGGCTTTTTCGTCAAAGAGGAGATTCTCCATGTCCTTCACGTGGTGCTTCAGCATGGCTTGCTCTCCCTTGTCTGCTCTTCTGCCACTGTTGAGTGATTCTTTTGCCTTTCCCGGATGGGGAAACGTGTGCAAGGGGTTACCTCCCTCGTTTAGGGCACCCTCCCCGTTGAAAATGCCCCCTCCACCTTTGCCCTGTTCATACCTCTGAAATGGTGCACCGCTCTGACCACTAACTGCATCGTTTTGGTCGCTCCTGCTTACGTAGACCCTCGTCCATTTGAGACAGTGCACCATTCTATAATTATTCTGGTCATCCTCGTAGTTGTCTTTCTTCGTCTGTATTTCCCTTATCACTTCCAGGTGCTTCTTTTCTTCCTCCTCTTCCGATTGTTCATCATCCCATCCGAGGCCCGCCCGCTTGTGGTTCCCCCCCATGTGGTCACCTCGCATATGTGGACTTCTACTCTGTTTGATTTTCCCTAGTGGGGTTGCCTCGCCCAAACGGAAGGAACTCTCCTCTGAGCTGGAATCGGAGGAGCTATCCGTCGTGCCTGACGATGAGGAGGACGAGAAGAAGGAGGAGCCATACTCGTCGGCGTCACTGGAAGGGGATTGAAAGAAGCTCCTCAGTAACTTAATCCGGTTCTTGTCAATCTGCTTCCTCTTACTATGCATGTACAGTTTTTTATAGTCTTCGCTTAGGTAGGGATTCTCCCCTTGGTGAAGCGAGTTGGAGGCACTTACAAGGGCGTTGCTGCGACTGCCATGGGGGAAGCAATCCAGAGAAGGACCCGGGTGATTGCTGCCTGCCCCTTCCCTCCTCCTCTCGCTCAGGTACAAGACGTTACTGCTCATCTTCAAATGAATCGGCACATGCAGATGTCTGAATTGTTCCATTATAATCTTTTTCACCATGCAAGTATAGATAACTCTGTTTTGGGAATTTACTCTCCCGTTTCGGATGCATGCCTTCAGCTTCCTTATCTGATCACTTCGACTCATTTTCCTCAGCTCGGACATATTAAATCCGATGGACAGAAGAGCCTTCGCTATGTCTCTCGATGTTAGATGCGCTAGGATTCGGGTGCTGCTCAGCGTCATGTCACTTCTGGGGTTTTTTTTCTCCGGTTCTTCCGTCGTTTTAGCTAGTTCACCCGGCATCGGCCTTTTCCTACGTGGTAGTTGCTTGGTTGGGCCCGCCTCGGGTGGGTGCCCCTCGCGGTGGGGGGGGCGCCGTTTAGCAAAGTCGTCCTCCGCGTCCCCTGCATCATCTCCATCCTGTGCGTCATCTGCTTCGTCTGCGACCTCTACCTCCTCATAGGTGTTGTCCTCCCCTCCCTCCGCTTCTTCTTCGTACATCCCTGCTCGATGTGCACCCTGGGGCCCTCTAAACCTCCGCCCAGTGGCTGCCTCATCCGGATTTACGGTCAACCTCTTCTTCGTGTGGAAGTAACTGAAGTTGTATTTCCCCTTCCCGTGAAAGACATAACGTTTGTTGTTCCCAGCATACATACGGGTACTCTTCTTCTCAATCCGTCTGTCGGTCCTCTTTTCGTCCTGTTTGTCTCCCCTGGACGTTTCCCTCCTGTGCACACTTCCATTTCGTGTATACAACTTCCCCTTTGCTCTCCAGTTGGAAGCGGCAGACTTTTCGTTTCTCCTCGAATGGTGCATCTGCTGCGGTCCGCCTTTGTCATTTGATTTTTCTTCACCTTGGGCGAGGGCCTCATTACACACGACGTGATTAAACAGGTAGGAAGCGTAGGAATAATTCTTCCTCGTCTTTTTTCTATTTGGCCCCGAGTCGGCCCTCTTATCGTTCGTTCCGTCTTGTCTTTCTTTGCCATCGCTGTCGCGGTGTTCACTGTTGCTGTGTTCATCGTTGCTGTGTTCATCGGGCGCTCTCCTTCTTCCTGCACGTGGGCGCCGTCGACGCGTCCCCTTCTCCGGTTGTTCCCCCTCATCATCAATATCATCCTCTTCTTGCCTCTCCCGATGTGTTCCTTCCACAGTGGAGTCCTCTGACTCATCCTCCCTTGTGCTCCACTGGATCTTTTTCTTTCCTCTTGCTTCGCCTCGATATTGGTCTGATTCATTGGAGACGTCTTCCCTGGTGGGTTCATCCTTTTCCTCCTCCTCTGCTTCTTCCTGGTCCTGTTCTTCCTTCTCCTCTTCTTCTCCTTCCTGCTGCTCCTCGTCCGACGTGAACGGGTGATCCTTCACGGGTCTGTTCCTGCACCTTTCGTTTGCATTTTCTACCGTCGCGCCTGTTTCTCCACTGTGGCGTCCCTCCCACCAGTCCATCTCGGAAGGAGCATCCCCCTTAGTGGCGTCCCTCTTTTTGCTCCTCCTTCTCCTCTTCTTCTTCATCTTCGTGTTCATTTTATTCTCCGTTTTTTCCTTGTTCTTCATTTTGATTTGGAGTCTCCTCCTTCTCCGCCTTGGTCGTCGTCCCAATGTTCCTGCTTCTCCTGCTGCTGGTCCTCCCTCTGCCTGGTCCCCCTCAACACTGCCATCTCCCTGCTTCTGCCCCTGCGATGATGCGCAGCGGAAATCTTTGAGAACATTCCAAGGGGAACAACAAATCAGGTACTTAATATAAAGCAAATAATTCAGCATATTTCTGTCGTAAAAATGGGAACCAACATAATTGTAGTTCCTTATTGATCGAATTTGAATTTGTTTCTTCCTCAGTTGAAAATCAATCGTCTTCGCTTCCTTCTTGTAGCAGTACCTTTTGTATGTGATCTTCATTTTTCTCTTCATATTCTCTATATTCTGTTTCGCTCTCTGTCGTTCTATTTTGAGGATGGAAATCAGCCTGTCTAACTTCTCCCCCTCTTGCATCATTTTATAAAAATCAATCCCTTCGTATTTTAGCAACTGTAGGTAGTGGTACGTAGACTCAATCGTGCAGACATTCTTTAATTTGAATACATTTTTCTGCTGTTCCTCGTTTGCGTAGTTTTTGCTCAAGAGCAGACTAAAATCGAGAGACTTAATAATAGCGCTCATGTCTTTTTCATTAATAAAGGTGTTTAATTTTGCCTTTAACATTTCTTTAATCTTTTTTGTGTCCTTAAGTTTGTGCTTCTGAATCAACTTGATGAGCCAGCTGCGCACATAGTTCCTCTTTTCCGCGATGTACTTTTTATACGACGGGTTTGTTATGTCCACGTGGAGGTCGAGGAAGCCCACGTTGTAGAACACACAGTTGGGAGGCGGGGTGACGGGGGACTCTCCATGGTTGGCATCGTCTCGGACTAGCGCTTCACCTTCGTTGGGGGCGGCATCTGGGTGGACCGCTCCTTCCACTTCTTCGGCTTCTTCCGCTTCTTCCCCTTCCTGCTCCTCCCCTACGGGCTGACCCCCCGGAATCCCTTCTTTGGCCCCCTCCCAGCCGCTGTAACGTTCGCCAGCGCATCTAATTGTCGGGGAAACCTCCCCCGGGGAGGGATCGCTCTTCTCCTTCGCTACCTCCCTATACAAGCTGCTATCCACATGGAGCGGCTTCAGAAAAACTCTGCTTCGACACCCCGTGCAGGTGTTCCTTATGAGGAGGAAGTCCGTGTCGTAAAAGAGGTTTCCTTGGCTGCGGTTCTGCGCGGAGGTCCCAACGTCTCTTCCCTTTGGCAGTGGCGGAGTAGCCATGTTAGCGGTAACATCGTTGTCCATGCGGTTAGCCACGTCACTTGCAACGTCACTTGCCACGCCGCCTGCCACGTCGTCTGCCACTTCGCCCTCCACTCCTCCTGCCCCTCCCCCCGCGCGGTACACCGGCGGCGGGAAGAGGAACGCCTTGAACAACTCATTCTCGAGGAAGCTGAGCTTCTGACTCGCCTTCTTCGTCCGAACGCTGACGCCAAAGTAGCTGATGGGTTGGTTCATCACGTTGATCTCGCCGAAGGGTTCCATGTCCCTCTTTACTTTCCTCTTAAACTCAAAGGAGTAGAGTCTTTCTTCATTCCGACACATAACGTAGTGTTTCAGCTTACTATTCATGCCAATCTTTGGGAGTACCATCGGATCTTTTTCTATATACTCAAGGATCACAAGCGGACTGTCATCAGACAGATGTAGACATGAGCTGTCATAAAGGAGAAACACGGGATTCTCCTTCGTTTCTTCATTATACCTCAGCATGGGTAATCTTTCGCACTGATTCTGTATCTGCCATGTTTCAATTTTGCAGCTACTAGTGAGTTTGAAATCTGGGTCGAGAAGTATGTTCGCAAGGAGGTCGATTTGGTGCTGCGCGTGGCTCCTACTCTTTGGCGGGAGTAGGCTCTTCGCGTTGAGCTTCAGCGTGAGCTTCGTGCCGGTCTGGCGATCGGGCAATTGTACCGCTGGGGTCACTTCCATCGCGTTTGCCAATTCCTCCGCCGATTCCTTCCTTGGTGAGTCAAAAAAGGCGTCGCCTAGAACGCCTCCCCTGCGTATGGCCGCCCTGAGGAGGTCCCACCTGAGCGCGCCCAGCTTCACCCCTTCGAACTGCTCCAAATGATGCGGCTGTTCGGGATAATCTGGATTATCCAGACGATGCGACTTCTCCGGATAATCCGACTGTTCGTCCTCCCTGGGGTCCACAAAGGAATGCCTCCCGATGGACGTCCTAAAATCGAATTTGTGGAATCGAGAAAAAGCGATCACCCCCTTCTTGTTTGATAACTCGTAATTGTAAATATAGGCATTGGCCATACGCGTGTGTACATACACTGTGCTGAGGGAGACCCGGTGATTCTCGATTTCGTGGGGGTTCCTCTTACGGTAGCATGTGTCTAGTTTCAGATTAGTGAAGAAGAAGATGTTTTTACTTTTACTCAGAATAGTTTCGATGCATCCAAGTCTGAGCTCTTTATTTTGAATGAAGATGTTGGTCTGTTCATTTGGGTGGGTTGATGGATTTGCTGTGTGGAAGGGGGTCACTTCGAATGGGGTCACTGCGAACGAGTCAACCAGCGAGTCCATCGTCTCTCTCTTCTGCACACAGGGGGACAACGCATCACGGACGTGATTAGCACAAGCGGAAGTGGAATTGTCCCCCTCCCTGGTATCATTCGCAGCATTCCGCAACACGGAAAAGTCGTACTGCTGATTGAACGCTTGCTTAAACTCATCAGGGGAACAAATGAGTGACCTGAGTAACATATCCGACACAGGGGGGTTTCTCAGAAAATGATTTTTCAAAATATATGAAATTTGTTCATTTCTTTCCATTTGGCTAGCTAGCTTTTTATTTATTTCTTGTAAGATGTAGTTCGTTTCTCTTCCTTCCAAATGCTTCCTCTTCGAATACAAATGATCCCATACGGCTGTGAAATTGTCCAGGTAGATGTGCTGCCCAGGCCGAGCCGCGGCCTCAGCTCCAGGAGGAGTCCCAAGACCAGCCTCACCATCTGTGTAGCTCCACCCAAACGGGTGTCTCCCCATGTGCAGGTAAAACATCTCCTTCGTCTTCCTCATGAAGGAGCTGCACCCATGGTTGTTGTTGTGGTTTCGTCTGTACATCTGCATCAGCATGCCTTCTCCGTGAGTAGCGCTTCGCAGCATTGCCGAGGGGTACCCTTCCCCCTGTTGATTGGTAGGTCCTGTCACCCCTTTTATGACGAAATCACGTTGGATGTCCCCTTCGACTTCCCTTCCTTTTTTATAAACAGACTGTTCGTCATGTGTAGATACACCTCTACCCTGACGAAGTGTTGTCTGCCCCCTCCGCTTCGCCACTTCCTCAGCATCCCCTTCATGAATTCGAAAGACCTCCTCGATAATCTGCTCATCATAGATCAACTCACTCTCCATCCGTCTCTCCTTAAAAAGGTAATCTGTGTAGTCTCTACAACTCAGAGGAGAAAAGACATTCACGTGATTATATTTGCACATGTTGGCGTAGTTCTGAAGGATGTACAGGTAAGCATTCTTCGTGATGTCTGCACCGAAGAGGTGCAGCTCGTCGTGGTTGGGCTGATTCGGCTGATTGGGCTGATTCGGCTGATTGGGCTGATTCGGCTGATTGGGCCGATTAGACAGATTAGGCAGATTAGACAAATTAGGCGGATTAGACAGATTAAGCTGATTAGGCTGATTTGACTGATCAGACTGATACGACTTATCAAAATAATCACGATAGATGTCTTTAAAAAAGTCGTAATTCTCCCCCTTGGTTTTGTTTTCCCGAGAAGCCACGTTTTGCTGCACCCCTGCGTAGTCCGTCCCATTCACTCCACCTGCTACGGGATTATATGGATACATCATCACATTGTAAGTGACATTTTCTTTCTCCTTCATTAGGCCCAGATCTTTGATAAAATCCTGCTCCACGTTGACGTGCAGGGGGGCGTCGTCCTCTCCGTCATGCCGCCCCCGCCTGGATGGGACATCCCACGACTTGGCCTGCTCATGCTTCGCCATCTCGTCTTCGTCGTCGTCCCCCTCCTCCTGCCGCTGCGGTTCCACTCCTTCCAGCTCACGCAACAGCGAGTCCTCCCTTTCTTCCTCCGCCCCGATTTCTTCCACCTCTACGTCGTCAAACAGGTCGCTTACTTTTGCAACACTCCCCAAGTCGCAATCGTGGTGATACAGCTTTGACTCTGAGCTCTCCCTGAGTGGCTCTTCCTCTCCCCCATCAATCAGTCCATCCGCCTGAAGCTCGCCAATGAGTTCATCCTCTTCGAATTCTCCAACCAGCCCATCCTCTTCGAATTCTCCAACCAGCCCATCCTCTTCAAATTGCACCTCTCCTCCTCCTGGGACATCGCTCCCCTCCACCATTTCCTCTGCCAACAGACTCGTCTTACTGTCCGCATCTTGTCCGCCGTCAAGCGCCTCCTTCACTTCCACGTCTTCGAACTCGCAGTCTAAGTGGTAGCCCTCATCCGGTTCTTTATCTTGGCCAGCTTCTCCTTCCCCGTCCGCTTCTCCTTCCCCGTCCGCATCTTCATCCACATCCGCATCTTCATCCACGTCCGCTTCTTCATCCACGTCCGCTTCTTCATCCACGTCCGCTTCTTCATCCACGTCCGCTTCTCTACCCTCGTTGTCGCCCAAGTAGAGATCCGAAAGGAAGCTATCCTCCTCGTTCGCATCTCCCTCCACGCTGGGGACGTCCCCCGCTAGATTGTCCTCCATATTTCCGGGGCTACTTCCATTCTCATTTTCAAAGTGGTCATGCCCCTCGCAAAGGGAGAACTCTCCGTCAGGGTCCAACTCGAGGGGGTCGATCGGGTCGGTCTGCTCATTTGAGTTCTTTCCTCCCAGGGTGGGTTCCTTCGAACTGTGGGAAGGACTTACTTTACTGCTCTCCCGGAGGCCATCGGGCAGGTCTATGTCTTCCATTTGAATCTCCCCCAAGCGATCAGCTCTCCGTTCATGGGACTCCTCCTGGAGGGTTTCCCCGATGGGACTCTCCTCTGTGATGTTCCCCTGGTGGAGGTTCCCATTTCGGTAGGGAGGACACTCATAAGTGTTCCTTTCCCCAGAGGGTGAACTATCTCGCACTTCTTCCTCCTGTTGCTCCACCTCTACTTTGGTGAGACTCTTGATCTCGGCTCCTTTCCCACCATTCAGATGACTCCCTGGAGTGGTCCGCCTAGAGTCCACCTTGCTCCTCCGCTCCTTCTCTTTGCAGAACTTATTCATTTCCCCATTTTTGTAAAAACAGAATTTTTTATTTTTTACAAAACGTAATCTTCTCTCATCAAAGATGTCCTCAATTTCGATGAAATCCGTGTGGTGTATTTTTACCTGCCTGTTCAGTAGCTGCTCGTTGCAACACTGGAGGAGGTAGTTTGAATTGGAGGAGCCGTCGTCCTGCCATTCGAGGCTTAAGATGTTTTCCAGTGGGTCTTCCTTCTGATCGTCTCGATGATGCCCTCGCTGTTGTCCAAAGGGAGAGTGAATTTCTCCCCTACTTTGCTCTCCTTCCATCACATGACCATTGTGCCGATTTCTCCTGGACGCCCTCCTTTTTAATCTCCCCTCTTTGCAAAAATGAATGAGTCGATTCCTCCTTCGGCCTCTATCTATGTTGTGATATTTGATAACGTTGTACAGCTCGTAATATGTTTTAATGCTTTGTTGATTCGGTTCAGCATCTTCTTTTTTGTATTTGTGGGTGGGACACCCGTTTGTTTCGTCGTCTTCTCCATTAGGGTGTCTGTGCAAAGGCGAAGTGCCATTCTGATGGGGGGTAAGCACAGTGCTGCCCCAACCTCCTCCTCCGTCTTCTCTTCCTTCTCCTCCTTTTTTTTCCTTCTCTTCAACAGATCCACACCCACCGCTCAACAAACTCAATAGTAAACTTTCCTGGTTCATCTCCTCCGCCTGGTTAGTGGCTTCCCTCTGATGGACGCATATTCCCCTGTAGGTGTAACCTTTGCCATTGTACCTCTGCCGAGTGGGCTGGCTTCTTCCCCAGGGGTTCCTCTCACTATTGTTTCTCCTGCGTTCTTCCCTCGTGTGGTGAAGTTTGTCCCCCCCCGTTCGACAACTAACCATCCTCTTCATCATTTTACACGTTTACAATTTTGGCATGTGGACGAGGCGAGAAATGGTGGACGCGTCTCGTAGCGCACGTGCTGCTCCAGAGCGGGGGGGCAAGCCAGAAAAGAAAGTACACGTAATATTAGCAAGCGTCTGGAGGACGTCTCCTCTCCGCCTTTTCGGAAGACAAAGCGGCTAATCTGGACGCCCTACTTACTCTTCATTGTGTATGCCCCCCTTCCCCACGAAAAAAAAGGATAGCATTTCACTGGCGGCCCACTTCTTATAAGGCCTTGGTGCCGTCTTCCCGTGTGGTAACTCTTCCCTTGGGAATAAAACAAAAAAAAAAAAAAAGGAAAAGTATCATCCACAGATGGAAACGTACAATTATGAGCAACTGTTCGATTGCATTCTGAGCAGTTGCGCGATTACATGTGGGGGAAAAAAAAATAACAAAAGAAATAAAATAAGATAAAATAATCCCGTAAGGCGGCTAAATCGCTTTAAGTGGAGGGTCAAAAACAAGTGCAAAGAAACAAGCATATGTGAGCCAAACGAGAGTGACCAACGCGCAGCGATCTCTCTGCTGACACCGTTGGAAGGAGGAGCTTCTCATACGTCTTTACTCCCGCGGGGCGTGCCCACGTACACTGCATTAAGTATTCATCTGTTGTCGCACCCCGAGAGGGATCCATCTCCGCGGAAAATGGCGCCTCCACCACTTAAACGTGGGGGCCTCCAAATTAAGTGCCCCTCTTCTAAATGAGCTTTCTTTTTTTTTTTTTTTTTTTTGTAAGAACCCCCCACTCCAACTGAATAGTTACCCCCGTGCTAAAGTAACAGCCACCACGCTGCATCTCTGGTGCGGCTTTCCCCCCTGTAGGATTCGTCGCTCCACCCCCCACAGAGAGAGTTGACCAATGGAGACGCCTGTCCCATCTCACCGATTGATACATGAGCAGGTGCGTATGATCGCATAAGCTCAAGTGGATAAAAAGAACATGTTTGTAAGATGCCCCCCTCATCAGGTTACATATACCCTTCTATGTTGACTCTTTGTGGAATGCACTCCGAACGGGTTTCGCCCCTCTGTTGTTCGGCTTGGAGGGAATATACAGACGCGGAGGAAGGCCACACAGGGGTTGCATTATGTTTGAAGGTACCCAGTTGAGAGACCCCTCCGCCGCAGAAGAGCAACAATCCCAACAGGAGGGACCAACCCAGAACGATAAAATCTCCCTCCCCCGTTTTTCCACCACGGGAAAAATAGGAAATAAAAAATAAAAAGAAGTGAACCCCACCTCACTCCTCCTGATGAAGATCCCCCCACTGAGAAGATACCCTGCTCACAACCTACTGAGAAGTGTGCTGATGCGGAGGCCTCATAAAAAAATGTACCAGTTCGTTTCCATCCAACAGTTCAGCCACAACAATGTAATGGGAAAAATCGCCTGCACAGGTCAGGCAAAAACAGACACATGGAAAAAAGAGTTGCTCGAAATTTTACAAAATGATGAACTCCCTCTAGTCATTATGGACAAAGTAGGTACCTTCACCCGTCTGAAGGAGAAGCAGAATTTATTGTATGAGAGGATCATCTTTAAACCAACGAGCTTTTCCGCTTTGTCTCATTTTATGGAGATGATGAAGAAAGAAAGTTTACTGAGCCAATTTGATATGTACTTCTTCGAAGAAGAATTTCACAAAATGAAATTAACTAGGGGACAAAATAGGAGGGAACTTTTTATAGACATCAGAGGAGTTCATCGAGAGAAGCACAGCTCATTGGAGATGTCCACTCTGGATGGGTCAGTTAAAACGAAGTGCACAGCGAGCGAATTGCTCAAGAAGTACAGTGTGGAGCCGCTATACTATTATAACATCCAAAGGTACGAGCCGAACGAAGACCCCTCGTCCTTCCTCATCGATAGAAGAAGATTAACAAAGGAGGAATACACGTACCAGTATGTTTCCACCATTTTGCCTTACATATGCTTCACCCTCATGTTGTTCTTCCCGCATGTCCTCATATGTTTGTATATCCCACATGTGAAGGAGAAAAATGAGAAGCATCGAAAACTGTGCAGATTATTCCAAATTAAGCAGCACGTACACATGTATAAGGACATCAGACCGGAGCATCTGCAAAACGTTATTGACAACAATGTGAAGACACTCGTATTCTTTTACAACAATGAGGTGTTTATGAATATGCACGTGAAATCTTTAATGGTTGATTTGTCCCGAATTTTAAAAAAAAATTCTGTTCCTGTTAATGTGGTCGGTATCGATACAGCTAAGCATAGCATTCGGTACGGTGTGGCCAAAGATTTTGAGGAGGTTCTTTTTCCTGTGATTTATTTTATTTGTCCTTACCAGTATCAGAATGATAGTGGCGTTCTTCGGATTGAAGGCCCACTAACCTTGGAGAACATCTGCGCACAGATCGCGCAGTTCGTGCACGTTCCTCGCAACGCCTTCAGCCAGATGCGGGTAGGCCCACCGCACGGCCCACCCGAAGGGGGATGCCACTCCTGCGCGGCGGAGCCACTAGGTCGCGTTCCCGCGTTGAGATTTCCCGCGTTGAGATTTCCCGCGCCGAGCTTTACCGCCATACCCCCTCACTGCGTTACTGCTTTACCGTTTTACCCCTTCACCGCTTCACTTCTTCACCCCCCCGCGCAGGACCTGACCCGCCTCAGCGACAACCTGCAGAGGTGCATATTCGAGCACGAAGTCATGAACCGGAGGAGGGACCAAATATTGTATGACTACGGTACGGAGATAGCTCACCTGTCTTGTCTCCACCTGAATGGTCAGGTGCCATTCTGAAGTCGTCGGAAGTGGTTTCAAATGGTATGAAGTAGTGCCAAATGGTACGAAGTAGTTCCAAATGGTACGAAGTTGATAATCCATCATTCGTAACGCACCGAATGCGTGGCGGTGTGTCTTCCGTTGTGTCCCCCCTGCGAGGGAATTTGCCCCTCGTTGTTGGGACCAGTTGGACGTTCACCCTGCGATGCAATGGCTAGCTGGGACTACGCAAACAAAAAAAAAAAAAAAATACACACACAAAGACGTTATATGTACATGCCCGTATGAACTGTTCAGGCGTTTTTGAATCCCCCCAAACGTACATCTCCCTGGTTCCTTAATTAAAATGACAGATTAAAAAAGAAGCGGCGATCGCTTCGATCAAATGAAGGTGGTGATCACTTCGATCAAATGAAGGAGGTCATAGCTTCACCAAAAAGGCAATTTCATGAAAGAGAGCGCAGGGAGCATTCACTTTTCCCAAACGGTGACCTCTTTTATGGACAAATGGAAAAGCTAAGTTGCGCAACGAGGATGAACGCTGTGCCGTTGACGACGGGGGCTGCCTTCCAACGTGCAGGGTTCATCAGCCGTGTCAACGATACAGCTTCACCTCTCACGCAGGGGCACACACACACAAAAAAAAAGAGTAGAAAGTAGAGGGTAGAAAGAAATGGGCCGTAATGCGGCCAAGTGGGAGAACAGGCAACAGGTGTAGGAGCTTCCCGTGCGGGGTCCCCCCTTGTGCAACGACCTCGGGGGCGCTTAAAAGATCAGACATCCCTGCGATATTTCGTAAACCTGCAAGAGCGCGAAAAAAAAAAAAATGGATTGAAATGGATTGAAATGGATTGAAATGGATTGAAATGGATTGAAATGGATTGAGATGGATTGAAATGAAATGAGAAAAAAAGGAAGGGAGGAACAAGGGAACGGACGGACGAACGAACGAATGAGGGGGTGGACAACTAATCAGTCAAGTGACGGCCGAGGAGGGACACCATCCACCTAGTGACCACCGCGCGGCTAGTCGTCCAAACGTATGAGCGTATGGACGCATGTCTAGGAAGTGCGCCTCCCCCCCTCGTGACTCACCATTTTCATTCGAATTTCTCTGATGTCCCCTTGGCTGAAGTCGAAGCGGCGGTTAAAGCTCAGGCACTTGGCGAACATGCAGGTGAACACGCCACAGTCGTAGCCATTCTCTTGGCAGGGGATTCCGACCTGTAGGGGGGAGGGATGAAGCCGCAACATGGGGAATAACCGCGAAGCAGGGCGGATAACTACGCAGAAGAAGTGATTACTTTTCTGCAGAGCTGATGACTGCTTAGAAGAGGCCACCTCTCATGGGTGCAGCCTGGCCTCTCTCAAACGGGGCTCACCTCCGAACGGCCGTCCCGGCTGTACTCCCACGCAGAGACGTCCAGCTCCATCTGCTTCTTGTCCCGCATCTCGTCCACGATGTAGCGCCGCATGTAATCAAAGAACTTCGCATTGGACATGTTGAGAGAATCGTATAGTTTAATTTTTTTCTCCTTTATGTTAATGGATCCCAGGGTCCAGTGGTTCCCCCCGACGTGGAGAGGAATCAAAATTAAGTCAAAGGAAAAGATGTCGACCTTTTTCCTCTTTGTCCACCTGGATACCTTGCTGTAGTTGTACGTCCCATTCGAGCTCAGGGATTGAAAAAAAAAAGTGCTGAAAGTGAAGATTTTGGGCAAATGGCTATTTGGCTTGTCCTTCTTCATATTTTTCTCATTATGTTCCTGTAGCATACTCATGTAGAAGTTAATGACCTCGTCGTTTAGCCACCTCGTGTCCATTAGACATTTTATTTGTGAATACAAAAGAGGCACATTAAACTTCTCAATCAGGACATTGTTCTCTCCCCTCTGTCGTAGTATCTGAGCTGCTTTTTCGTAATGGTCCTTTTTAATGCACTTGAAGAAAATGCCTGCGTCTATTATACCTGCCTCATCTGTTTTGTCAATTCGATTTGCCTCGTCATCTGCTTCTTTGTCTTTGGGTTTCATCACCTTCGCGTCCTTTTCCTTGGCCTCCTGCTCCTCCTCCTTCTTCCTCTTCTCAATTCTGAGCTTTTCCAGGGCCTCTATAAGGGACTCCTCATCATTCTTAAGTATTACGTATCCACTTTTATCCTCCGACGTAACACCATCGATAAATCTCATGCACGGTTCATTTGTAGATCCTCCATCTGCTTGGTCGTTCCCTTTGTCCATCTCTAAGTAGGTCGTTTCATTTTTGCTTTCTCTCTTGTGCGAGTTCTGCGTTCCACTGCTGTGGTCATAATCTTGAGCCACATTTTTCGCGCCGAAGATTTCCTCATTGGTTGAATTTTGCACAATGAAGGAGTCTATCGTCTGGATTAGCTGCTTAAACTCGAATCGTATTTGCTTTATTTCCTCGCTGCTCTTGATGTAGCTTCGGAAGTAGTGCGCCTGCTTGTGCGCCTGGCTCTTCGAGTGGGAAGCGGCGTCCAGGCTAGGGGCGTCGAGGTTAGAGGCGGCGTTCAAGCTGGAGGCGGCGTCCACGCTGGAGGCATCGTCCGAGTTGGGTGCGTCGCCTGTGTCCACCTCTTCCACCTCGGAGCCGCTCTTTTTCGCCTTTCCATCTGCTCCGTTTGTTGCTTGCTCCGTTTGCGGCGTGCAGGCCAGTTTTTCCTTCCTCTTCTTCTTCCCCTTCTTCTTCTTCTTCCGATTGTAAAAGATATTCTTAAAGCTATCGGCGCAGCTGTCGTCGGGATCCTCCATTGACTTCTCTCTCTCGTCGGAGTCTTCAAAAATGTGTTTGTAATACAACTTCTCCACGTTCTCACTTTGCAGAGAGGATATTTGATCCCCCGGCTGGTGTGTACCATTTTGAAGGGGGGTCTTTCCCTGCCCGTGATTTATGTAGCCGTTTTCACCGGGTGCATTCGTTTTTCTGCTCGCCGCGGGTTGTCTACCCTTCGGTTTGCCTCCCCCTTCGCCTCCCCCTTCTTTATACTCCTCCCCCTCTTCCATGCTGTGTTCCTGGCTCTCTTGCAAAAGCTGCCTCAAAATGCTGTCCTTGTAGAGGCCGTTTCGGAGTGCTTCCCTATCGCCATCACTACTGCTGCCGCTGCTCCCGTTGCTACTGCCAGAAGTGGGAAGGAGGTTGCCCTTTCTCCTCTGCCTTGGCTCCTCACCAGGCTTAAGACCCCCGCGCCTACTGAGTGTGTGCTCCTCCTCAGACGAATGGGTCGCATGGCGTCCTCTCGAGTTTAAATCATCCCTTTGGCTACCCTTCTTAAAGCTTCCGTTGTTTATCGCTATGTTTGGAATTGATTGCGGCCCTCCCATAGATGCTCCTCCTTTCAGGGATGTGTCTCCTTTCACGGATGCGTCTCCTCTCACGGATGCTCCTCCTTTCACGGATGTGTCTCCTTTCAGGGATGTGTCTCCTTTCACGGATACCCCTCCCTTCACGGATGTGTCTCCTTTCACGGATGTGTCTCCTTTCACGGATGCTTCTCCTCTCATGGATGCCTCTCCTTTCACGGATGCGGCTCCTCCCACATCGTGCTTCTTAACCGTTTCTGGGACGAACTCAGTGCGTTCGCTCCTTGCATCGCGACCGTCACCACTGTTCACCCGCTTTGCATCCTCCTGCGTGGGACTTTCCCCCCTGTCCTCACCATCTAACATAAATAGATTCTTCATATCATCCTCTGAAAATTCATATGATCGGTTTTTTGTTTTTTTCATCGGACGTGGCATTCTCTCATCATTTTTCTTAAGTAGATTATTGCCTCGTTCATGCAACTCCTCTTCCTTTCTCGCATCCTTCCTTTCGACATGGTTGTTCCTACTTGAGATGGACAAGTCAGCTTTCATTTTTTGCTTCTCTGCTTCCATGTGGTTTCTACTTAGGGGTGTAGTCGAATGGTCATCTTGCAATGAATCCTTCTGTTTGTTCCTCTGTGCATTCTTGTCTATAAGCCTCGAGAGGTCGGAAATCATTTTTCCCCTCCCGCTGTCATTTGTGATCTTTTCGGAGGCAAAAATGTTTTTCCTCACGACAGATGCGAAGGAGGAGCAGACACTCTTGACGCAATTCCATAGGAGACCACCACCTGATGAGTTTTCTTTTGCTTCCACCTCCTTCTGGTGGTGATAGTGCCGGCGCGAGTCTCTTCGGTGATGTCGGTGTGAGTCTATGCGATGATGCCGATGCGCGTCCTTGTGGTGACGGTGATGGGAGGACTTGGGTGGTTTGGAGTGTACTTTGGGGTCATCTTTGCGGTTAGCCCTGTGGTCACCGCGGTGGTCCCCTCTGCTGTGGGCTTTGCTGTGTGCTCGGCTGTCCGCGTTGCTATGCGCTCTGTTGTCCGCGTTGCTATGCGCTTTGTTGTCTGCTTTGTTGTCCTCTCTGCTGCCCAACACACTTCCACCGTTGACGGGTGACCTGCTCCGGCTCCTTCCCGACTGGTTGTGCCACTCCCTAGGGGGCCTCAAATCCCGCTGGGGCCCCTTCTTGCCCTCATCATGGTCTCCCCTCTTGCTGCCCCTGCCGAAGGAGAGGTGCTGATCATTGGTAGAAGCTTGACTCCTCAAATCTCTGGAGACATGTCCATGTTTGTGAGTTCTCTCATTTGACATATACGAATCTTTCTTGTGACGATCATGGTGATTAATCCTTTTGCTGTCCTTATGTGTCCCTCCTCCTTCTCTGTTATTGGCCCATCTGTCCTGTTTGTCTTTGTCTATAAAAGCGTTTAAGTTAGCGTATCCCCTACTCATGATATGTCTAACGGAGGTGCTTATATGGACGTGTTTAATATGGGGTTGCTCTGGAGCGCGTCATGGCAGGACGATCATCACGGGTAGCAAGTCGGACAATCAATGTGAGTGTGCCTTCCCAGGATGGTACTATTCACACTGCTACAAAGGAGTGGCCTCTGTTTCGAAATGGGTCTACATGGATGTGTCTGGAAAACTCTTCAGGCATCCCATCACGTGATAAAGAAAAAAAAAAACAAAAAAAGATAACTAGGCGTATGATCAAACGTCGGAGTATGGTTGGTCGGGAAAAATGACACTCCTTCGAGTAGATCCCATCACGTGATAAAGAAAAAAAAAAAAAAATTACATACTCCCAACAGAGGGGTGTAAGCTATGATGTTTTCTTTTTTTTTTTTTTTTTTTTTTTTTTGTCCGGGAGGGAGGTCCCCTTTTTATGACTACGATCGAATGGAAGGGGACCCCGAGGAGTACCACACAGGAGTAATGCAAACTGAATTATTGCTCCGTTGTGGCTATTTCATCCCCTTTCTCTTTGTGAGGACAGCACTGACTAGGCGAAGAGACTGCCCAAAGAGAGTTCCCGAAGAGACGGCTCCCTGGTCAAGCGCGACATGGGCCACTCTGGCGACGCTGTCCTCTTGCAGGAGTTTCCGTTCGTACGTTAAGCTCCTTTGTCAACAAACACGTACGTCCGTATGACAGCGTTTAAATGAAAATGGTCCTGGGCGTACAGAGGGGAAGCAGTTTCACAGGGGGGGAAAAATACTCCTTGCGATGATTTTCACTGCCGTGGGAAAAATAGTCACACGGGTCATCTTCAAAGGGACAGCCGCCTCCTCTGCTCATTCGCCTACTTGTTTGTTTTTGTCATTTTTCTTTTTCTTCTTCTTTTTTTTTTTTTATTTTTTTTCTGAAATACGCAAGGATTGCCTTCTTCCCGCGTGCATACTTGGATGGCGAACACTCGCAAAGAGGTAACTTTCCGCGTTGGGGAAAATCTTGCAAAAGAGGGGTGAGAAAAAAGAACGACGATGTGTGGTCAAACGGACAGTTTAATTTAAATGGGGCACAGTCCCAAGAGGGTCACGACGACCCGCGGTGCGAATATAGCAGGACCAGTGAGGACATCCAAATGCGTGCAAAAAGGGGAAAGCACGTAAAGAAGGATATATATGCGCATTTTATAAGCGTGCATACAATTAAATGCTTTTTTATCTTTTCATTCCATTGCGATAAGTAGAGAGGTCCTTCCAGGAATGAATCCCTGCGATGAGTTGCCCCCTCCCAACAGAATCCTCACCTCGGTACGGTAAAAAGAACGCCGCGGATCGGGAGAGTGGGTAAAAAAAGGAGCCATCAGATTGGAGCGGATAGAAGCAGATAGGACCAGATATGAGCAGATGCGACGCAAACGAAGTCAACAGCTGGAGGATGCCCCCAACTGCAGAAAGGAGTCACCAGAATTGCTGTCACTCAGATGGGGTTGGAGAGCCCCTCGTCCACTACCGTGAAGTGTATGCGGAGGGGGCACGCACACACCGATCAGACCTCCCCCCCAATCGATCAATCAGTCCATAAATCGATCAATCAGTCATTAAATAAATAAATCCGTCATGGCGAGAGGGCTGGATATTCTTAAGGCCAAACTGCCCAAGGCCCCAACGGGAAGGAGGCCGATTGGCTATAGAGGTAAACGCGGAGGAAGAGGAGGTCCCCCTTCCGTCGTAAGCCCCACTGTGCGAAACGGACAATAATAATGGGCACTCTCACACGTGGAGCATTCGTCTGGAGGTTTGCCTTTCACATTGTGCCTCCTCCGAAGGTTAAGTGAGTAGGCGGATAAGTACCTGCACGGTTGTGTGCTGTAGTGTGGGCCTACCGGTTCATCCATCTCATTACCCATCTGTCGACCCTCACGATTTCGCGATCGCTCCATCCCGCCGCTGCCCCCGCGCAGGAAATCACCAGCATGGAAAATCGCTGTATGACCCCGTTTATCCCACGACGAAGGTAAGCAGGGGGCTCTCCGTGAAGTGTGTCCATCGGCTCTACCGGAGGGAGTGTACGGTGGAAAGTGCATGAGCGGCCAGCACTTCACAGGTTTTGCATCCATATTTGGCCTGCTTACCCCCCGAGCAGATCCCAGCCAGCCTCGTGCCGCGCTACCCTATAGACTGGCGAAACGGAGGCAGGTTCCTCTTATGCGTTGGTCTCAGAAGAATCGAGAATCGCATCATAAAACGGATGAAGCAGAGTCAAGATTTCAATCGACCGGAATGTAGGACATGTAATCACGACTGCATAGCGAGTTACAACCGATGCCTATGTGCCTGGTATTGCAAAGACAAATTTAAGCACGTCTATGACTGTGACGAGGTGTTGCTACAATACAAGGGAGAAACGCAGACGGACAAGCCTCTCTTTACTGTCCCGAGGTGGGTAGCCAAGAGGAACTCCAACCAGGGAATCGAATATAGGTTCAATGAGAAGACGGGACGGTTTGAAAATGCCCAAGGGGAAGAAGACATGTATAAGCTTTTTTACAGAAAGCTGCATTATGGAGCTGACTCCACTGCCCATGAAGTCGCGGGGGGCAGTGCGATTGGCGGAGGTGCGATTACCGGCCCTGTAGAGGAGGGACAGCTCTCCGGTTCGGATTCCGACATGACGGACAGCGATGAGGAGGGGTAGCACCGTCTCTTCCTCACCGTTGCTTCGTTACCGTTGCTTCGTTACCGTCGCTTCGTCACCGGCGCTTCGTCACCGACGCTTCGTCACTGTTGCTTCCTCATGGCCGCCTCCGGGCCAGCTCGCCCAACTTATAGTCCAGAAGCGAAATGTCGTACGGGTTGTAGTAGCAGCAGCCGCCGAAGCCAGTAAGACCGACGTCGAGCCAGTCGCCAACATAATTGTACACGTGTTTGTGTCTCTCCTGGGTAGTCTCGAAGTGCACGTCACGTCTCGAGCAGTCGTACGTAACTCGATTGAGGGACTTGTTCGGCGAGGCAAAGAAGTGAACGTCCCCAAGAAAGCTGTTTTTTTTTAAGTCCCTTAAAATCGTCTTGATTAATCGGCCTAGCTCTCCACTTCTATTTGGATAAGCTTCCACGTCGATGTAGCCATCGGAAGAAATGCACCTCGTCAGAGGAGCAAATAACTCTCGCACGTAGTCAATGTTGACGCAGTTTAGTCCGATGGCTTTAATAAAGTGATGGCGAGAATCCAGATACAAAAGGACCAACACGATGTCAAGGAAGGAGTAATCTGAGCAGCCAATGTGCCGATCATTGTTGCAGTAAAAACTTACCACCACGTTGTTTTTAAAATGACTCGCACAGGTTTTTAAGTGACTATAAAGGGTGAATACCTCTCGTACGTTCGAAGACGTGATTAGGGAAAATAAGTGAAGCTTATCTTCGTTCCGTTTGTATGATTCTAATTTGAACTTGCAATTGGATATAATCTCTTCGTCTCCTACGTTTATGTAGTATTCCAGCCCGTAGTTAAAGAAATGTCTGTTGGGGAAGGCGTCCCTCGGGGGTCTACTCGTTTCTGTGCTGGTCACGGGGATCATTTCTATGCGTGGTAGTTTGCTTTGTCGGTTCAGGGGGGAGCCTCCCACCTGGAGGGGCGTGTTTATTATGATATCGTACCGTTGGGTATGCGACCTGTGTCTTGTCGAAGCGTTACCCAGTTGAGTGCCGCTTCCCGGAGTGCCGCTTCCCGGAGTGACGCTTCCCGGAGTGCCGCTTCCCGAATGAACCACTTCCGCCTGGTCCCCTGAGTTCGTTCCATTTTCCGCATCGCCCGAATTGGTTTCCTTCCCCCCCTTGCGCATCACCCCAGAGTATTCGCTAAAATCGCCGAAGGCCGAGCTGTAGCCCCCAGTGGAAAAGGCCACATAACAATCCTGGCATCTCCTGATGGCGCTGCCCGTCCACCTGCCCCCTTTCAAATCGAAGCTGTCGACGTACTGTCTCGTATTAACAGAATCGTTCGGGTGAACGATTCCCAAATGGTTTCTCCTCTTCTGGAAGCATTCCAGATGTTCATAAGGAGAAGACTCCTCCTTCTGTGTCCCCCCGAGGAGGGGGAAATCCTCTGTCCCTTTTATGCATTCATATTTTAGCAAAGCATTATGGGCAATGTCGATATAGGTGTCGATTATGCTTTCTCCCTCCTCTATACAAATGCCTCTTTCCCGCAAACTGTGTAGGTTGACTTGGAACGTGTTCGTACTTATCACGTTGCACCCTGCCAGGAGGTAACTCAAGTGAATATTCTCCAACGTGGTTACCATCTCTTCTTTGTTCCCCTCGTCATGACAGGACAGGAAGTCAAAGTTGCTCATGCCTAGCCGTTCGAACTCTGATATTTTACCCCCATCGAGGGTGAATATCTCTTTCGCCATGACCCCTCTCTCTCGTTCGTGTAAGTGAAAGGAGTAACACAGCACAGGAGAAATTAGAAATGCCTTCTGGAGGTGCTGCTGGGGTAGCAGCCAATTTGGCAATTCGAGGATCTTTAGAGGAGGAGGAAGAAAAAAAATAAAATAAAAATAAAAACGCCGCTACCCCTTCGCACACCCATCATTCGCCGCAACAAGGGGAGGGGCCCACAAAAGATAACGCCCCACCTCGTGAAAGGGGTCATGCGCCATTCCGCATGCACGCGCATATGCAGCGGTACATCCATACAGAGATAGAGCCATACAACGATACACCAATACAACGATACACCCATACAACGGTACACCCATACAACGGTACACCCATACAACGATAGACCCATCCATCACGACAACTTCACCCATGCGTGGCTCTTCTCGAGCAGTGGAACCCATCAGGTGACGCACCAGGGGGAGAGAGAGCCCCATTTAAAAGGTTCGAAAAAACAGCGTTTAAAGTGTTCCACGTGGAGGAAAAAAGGAGACATGAACGACAACATTTTCGGCACGTAAAAAACACTCAACGGAGTGATTCCAAAATGGCGGGGTAAAAGTAAGGGAAAAGGGCGGTTACTTCCTCGTCCCCTGCCTCAAATGGGCCTGTGGGACAAGGTGCCCGGGTTGGCCGAATGGGAGGAGTCCAGAGACCTTCAATCGGCCTTCTGCGTTTGTTTGTAGATCTCGACGTCTGCACGAGGGAAGAAATGAACATAAGGAATAATGAGGCGAAATGGAGATGGCACATGAGAGATGCGGGAATCGTGTCGATTCGAGTGCAGAACACAGGCATGCCCATCCCCCCCGGGGTTCGCTTCAGGGACGGGCCGCTCCGCCGGCTGCTGATTATTACCGACTGCCGAGTTCACTATGATCTCGTATATGCGGTTCATCTTGTGAGGAGAGAGGTAGAGGTTCTTTCCGCGCTTGAGTCGCGGGTCGACGTCTCCGTTTTTGTCAACGTAAGGTCCGCTGATGAGGCCGAATCGATGCTCGCTGGCGAAGAGGACCTAAGGGGGTGGGGAAGGGAAAGTGAAAGGAGAAGTGCAATGAGGTGCAAGTGGAAGCAGTCAAGTCGGGATGAGCAAACGGTGGCCGTTGCGCTTTGCCATTCTGATTCGACGTCTCTTTTGGCCGTTCCGCTTTGCCGCTTTGCAGCTCCACCGCTCCGCCTCTCCCTCCTTACCGATGAGACGTTGAGACACAGGTACAGGGCCTGATCCCCGCCGCAGATAGTGGTGTGGTAGCCGCACTTCCCAATAGACTCGGAAAGGGGCAGACGCACATTGTCGCTTTCTTGAAGACATATGGTGGATCCACAAAACAGACAAATGAGGATGATCATAGGAGGTCTGCTACAATTAACACACTTTGTCTTGAAGTACCTCTTAATCAGAGTGAAGTAATTTCGACTCGGTTGGAACAGAGAAGTCGAAGAAATGAACTTGTCTAGGTTCTCATAAAAATGGTGAGGCAAAATGGGTTCTGCATCTATTTTTAGATACTTATACATCTGATACATCTGATAAAAGTATGGATGAAAAATCAGCTGTAGGGTTGGGTACGTGTATATCTTATCGAACTGGGGGTTCACATTAAGCATGAGGAGAAAAATGTTATATTTCCCTAAGTCGCTGTGCAGGTGGATATAGTCTAGATACTTCTTCGCCAAAGCATTGCAGTCGTAGATGGAAAATAACATATACGCTACGAAGTGGAGATAGACGTTTGCCGATTTGATGTAATTCTTTAGGAACCTCCTGTAGATCTTGCTACACGGGTTCTTCCCGTCGATGAAATGGTTCTTCTTGAGGTAGTGGTAAAATATATAGAAGATTTTCTTCACGCTTAGCAGGTGCTCTCCGTTCAGGTCGGTGGGATGGAATGAGCGCCGGGCGGTCCCCTTGCTTCCCCGTGGATTAGGGGCAGCACCTGAGAAGAAATCACTCGGTGAGGAGTTTTCCACACCGCATCGCAGCCCACTTCCCATGCCATTTCCCATGCCGCTTTGGGAGCCGCTCCACAAATCGCTTAACCCCCCCTTGCCCGCCGCGCCGAACAGACTATTCATGGAGTCCGACTTGCCGCTACTGCTGTGCTGCGTCTTTATCTTCTTGTTGACGTCGTACGAGGTGCCGTTGGAGCCCTTTTCGCTTCCCCTGCGGTTGGCCTCACCGGGCACGTCTCCGGTAACTTCTCCGGTAACTTCTCCGGTAACTTCTCCGGTAACTTCTCCGGTAACTCCTCCGGTAACTCCTCCGGTAACTCCTCCGGTAACTTCTCTGGCCACTTCTCCGGATACTTCCCTTGGTGTGGAATTGAAATTTGTGACCCCCTCAGATGGATCTTTCTGAACGTCTTCTCCGCGTACTTCCTTGGCTGCTTCCTCCCGGGTGGGTTTCCCCTTGCCCGACTCGTGTCCACTGCGGCAATGACTTCTCACTGCGCCTTTGCCTTCGCCGTGAGGAAGGTAACCATTAATTCGATCCCTATATTTGGCATACTTCCTTCTCCACTTCTTTGTCCTAAAGAAAGACTGGGAATATTTACTAAACTGGTACTCTCCATCCTCCGGGGGGGGTAAGACACCACCACAGAGATCATCAGCATAGTAGTACTTCTTGGCCTCCTTCTGACCCCCGTAGAAATGCAGAAGAACATTCTGCACCAAGTAAAGCGGCAGAAAGTCATACAGATTATACACATAGCTGTATATCTTCCTAATGTTGTAGAAGAACGTCTTATTCAGACCATTAGCTTTGAGCAACATATGATACCTCTGTATTTTGTTCACGTGCTTATATTTGTTGAAATCCATTTTGGAGTTTTTTAACTTATTGTTTATATTGGCATACTTTTTTCTTGTCATAAAATCAACGAATGAATCTGGGGGGTTGTTCCTCTCGTGTATCCTTCGTCTGAAGAGTGTGTTGTCGAGGTCACTGCTGGAATGGTTTTCATCGTGCATGCTTCGGAAGTCGAGGCTGCCCTGACTGTCGAAGGAAGAGTCGGAGGGGTTAGAAGCGCTGGACGTGTTAGAAGCGTCGGAGGGGTTAGAAGCGTTGGAGCTGTTGGATGCGCTGGACATGTTAGAAGCGTTGGAGTGAGCAGCGCATGCGGACGGTTCGCAGGAAGGGGGCCTGCCGCTGTTGCTTCCCCCGTTTGAACGATCCCCACCAAGGGAGTAGTCCTCTTGACAGCTTCCATACTCACCGCTGCGGTCACTTGGCACGTTTTCTCCGTTTTGATTGATAGTACCCCCTCGGCCTTGCTGCACCCCTTGAGAGATGTCCACCCGTTTCAAATCATGGGGATCCACGAACACGTCGACAGAGGGATTGTGAGCCCCTTTTTGTCCGCTACTTAGCAGTTGAGACGCCGATTTTGTGTCATGTTGTAGAGGATTGTCCAGGGCAGAAGAATAGGAGGTGTCGGCTGAAGATTTCCTTTCCCCGGGGGTTGGTGGTCCCCTCTTCCCATTTCGATCTAGACCTTTGCTCTGGCCATTCCTCAGCTTCAACGATTTGTTAAAGAATTTGACAAACAGATCATCTGCGCACTTATTGTTCTTGATCTTCCTCCTTCGCTTTTTACTTTTCTTCATATCTTTGATTAGTTCCCCTACGTCAAGGATATCGTTGAGGACTCCAAGGGAGGAGGTCATAGCATCCTCCTCCCCTGTCACTCCACCTTCATCGTATCTGGCTTCCTCGTCACACTTGTGGCACGTCTCATTTATGCAATTCTCACGTTTGCACTTCTCCCCTTTGCACTTCTCCCCTTTGCACTTCTGACTGGTGCACTCCCGATCTGAAACATGGATGGACTCATTGCTGTCGAAGCTTGCGTCGGAGAAGTTCACTTCGGCTGGAACCCCATCTGCAATGTCGTCACCTACTCGAGCGAGGAGAAACTGCTCGGAGAAAATGTTTACCTCTCTCTCCCTCATATCATGGATGCCCTTAATTACCTTCAGACTGAACAGGTTCTGATACACATTGTACATATAAAACAAGTGATTCACGTAAGGCACTCTTTCAAATTTGCATCTAAGTTGACTCACTAAATTCACGTGTCTGAATTCAAAATCGTGGTTGTTCAAGGTACGGTCGAAGGTACCCTCTTGTGTGTCGTTCGTCAGGTAAAGGTTGCTGATTTCTTCATTGGATATGTTGTATAGTTTGTACTTAAAGAGATTCAGCTCGTTTGGCAAATGAGACTCGTCAGTATCCTCGCTGGGTCGGGTGGTGTGTAACTTGGCCGTGGTTAAGAGGCCTTCTCGGGAGCTACTCATCAATGCGCTGTCATCTGCTACGCTCTGGTCTGCTACGCCTTGCTGTACTGCATTGCCAGTCCCACTTCCTACCGATTTGGGAAGCACCTCCTGTTCTTCGAAGATGTCTCTCTTGTAGGTGCTCGCGCAGCCTGGGTGGCTCTTATATGAGTATTGCCCCGCCTCGTTCTCCACCGTGTCTACGTCCGCCTGTCCGTTCGCTCCTACCAAATGGGTTGCTCCTCCACTGGGTGCTGCTCCACCATGGGGGGTCTCACTGCCCGCCTCCTTCGCTCCACCACTTCGGCCACTTTGACCACTTCCACCACCGCTGCTGCCACTGGCCAAGTAATTATAGTCCCTCTTCATCACCGTTTTGTTCTTCACGAGGGGCCCCTTCTTGCTCTCCCTGGCACGACGAAGGCTATTCTCATATAGCACATGGAAGGATCCCCACTTGGAGTTCCTCCTTCTGTTGTATACAAATGGATAGTAGTTATTGAAAAATTGCTCATACTTGGTAAAGTTCGTACTTAAGAATATATTTATGGGCATGTACCCATTACAGTACACATGTTTCATATATTCGTCGTTAACTTCACACAAGAGGAGCATAATCTTTTTTGTTTTCTTCTTAAATTCGTTAATCTGCACTAGCTTCTTCATCGTCTCATGCAAAATGAACAGTTTTTTTTTTTTTCTATTCGTTTCATCCTGCTCAGTTTTTTCTAACTCACCGGAATGGTTATCTCCTGTTTGTGTTGTCCCCTCCCATGTGTGTCTTATTTTTCGCCTTGCCTGTTCAGGCGATTTTTCGACTTTCTCGTCCTTCCTATGGATGGAACTTCTTTCACGTGTGAAGTGATCACTGTCTGTTTGGCAATCCATAAGGATATCACTTTGCTGGATACAGTCCTTTAGCAGTTTTATCTCTTCTTGGTTAAAATTATACGACAGTTTCTTCACGTTTTGGAAGAGCTTCATGGGATTTAGGCTGTCCATCGATTTGTCCCTTTTCTGACGTGGTGGCTCTTGTCCCCTGCTAGCGGCGCTACCAGAGGGGTGTTTTACGTTTGGGTGGTCATTTGGTAGGTCACTTGGTTGATCACGTGGTAGATCACTTGGTTGATCACGTGGTAGATCATTTGGTAGATCACGTGGTAGATCACTTGGCAGCTGATTTGGTAGCTCACTTGGCAGCTGATTTGGTGGCTCATTTGGTGGGTCCCCCTTCTGAGGAGGATTCCCCTGGCCATTTTCACTCGCAACGTTCTTATCGACGAAGCAGTCAAATATGAATGTATGAAACATCTGGTACTGTATCTTCCCTTCGTCATCAAACTTTTCTGTGTGGTCATTCTCGTCATCGTTTCGTTTGATGGAGGGTGGTGGGTTAACACAATTTTGGTAATCCGAGATGGAATCTCCTTTATCTCGACATGTGCTGCTTTTTCCCTTCATGGGATAAGTTCCTTCCTCCAAATTGACACAAACATACTTGGCTATATTTTCAAAGTTTTGCCTGACTTGTTCAGGTGAAAATGATGAAAAAATGTATCGGACGTAGGACTTGGAGATTTCTCTTATGAACACTTCATTCATAACTTGGAAGCTGATAATGATGAGCGAAATGGAGATAAAGTGCTGGATGTGGGCTTGGGTGTGGAGCAGCTGGTTCAGGAAGAAATGCATGAAGAGTCTCAAAACGTCCACGGAAAGTGGAACCATGGCTAGCTTATTTAGCACGTGTGCATTTTTTATCTTGTTGAAAAAACGTTTGTAATTATGATCGGTGAATCGATAGGGGTACACATAATCGAATGAGACGTTGTAGAGATTTTTCCACAGCTGTAGGTTTAACAGGTTGGCGATTTTTCTTTCCTTTACGATGTTTAACTGGTGCTTGTGAAGGAACAAGTTACGCACCAGTGTTTCGATAAGGTTGTTACACGAGACGTAATTAATATTCTTGTAAAACAAGTGAACCAATATTTCGTTGTAGAGTATCCAGTGCAGCTTGTCCATGTCTATAGCAGTGTTGATGTTTCTCCAGAATTTGATATTCAAAATATCGCATTTTCTTTTTTTTTTTTCTTTTTTTTTCTTCTTCTTCCATTCAGTTTGTCTTACGAGGGTGTTCGCGCCGAGATCGCTCGACTCTCCCATAGGTGAAGCGTTCCCTACTACGTTGGACACCACGTTTAGTATCGCGGTGGCCAATACATTTGACGAGACACCCGCTGACGCCTCTGCTCCGAGGGAGACACCTGCTAAATCGACTGCTCCGCCTCCTCTTCGTCGCTCCCGCTTGCACCTCGCATAGTACCCTCGGTTGATGAAAAATAAATCCTCCCTTCTAAGGCGGCGAATCTCCTCTCTGTTTACAAACTCGACACACTTCCAGTCTTGGAGGAAATCCGGGTAAAGCTCCACCGTCTCGTACATGCTCATAAGATCCTTCACTCCCACTTCTTCAATGTCGATGTCTTCATAGTGGTCCTGGTTCTTGTGGTTATACTCAAAATCGATTAGCTTCTTATAATGCCTTGAATGAGTCTGTAGCGTGGAGAACGTACTATTGTTGTGGTGGAAGATTCTCCAGGACGTTTCCGTCATGAGTCCCAACTGAATCATGGACATCCTCAGCGCTTTCATGTCAAACATTGGTTCCAGCTTCTGTTTGTGTAGGGTATCTTTGTACAGCGCGTAGTATCTCTTGTTGGTACTTATGATTCCATCCCAGCTTCTCCCAACATTTAGGTGTCTCCTATACGTGTTATGCCTTTTAAAATACTTTTCTGTGCACCGATACTGGAATTTTGGTGCATTTGGCGCGTGGCCGTTGTCCTTTTCACCCTCTTCCGTGTCGTCCCCATTTCGTTGTCTCGCTCTACCCACGTTACTGTTTTGGTTGCTGCGGTTTCCGTTGCTGCTGATGTTGCCGTTCGTGTCCTCTTCTGTCTCTCCGGAGAGCATCCTTCTGCTCGTGCTTCTCTCACTTCTTCTCTTCAGGCACCTGTCCTTCGTCCTTTCTTTCCCAAGAGAGGCGCCAATTCCATCACTCTTTGATTCCAGCGCTGGTTCGGGTGCCTTGCCAAGTGGGAGATCAACACTTCTGGAGATGTCCTCATCCAGATTTGAAGAAACATTCGCGTCACTGGAGGGGATCTGGCCCGTGTGCAGTGCCCCATTTCCGTCGCCCTTCTTATCCTCTTGCTTGGTAGCACCCATGTTGACCTCGCTACTCCGTGCACCGACGCAAGGGACATATTCTGGTAATGCACCATGCATCGACTTACCATCCCATTTTGTACTGCTTTCCGAGTCAATCTTTGGCCTCTTCTCCATCTGATGGTCACTGTAATCACTGTAATGATTGCAATCACCTGGCATCTCCTCCTTTGGTTGAATTAACGGCCCATTCGATGAGCTGCTATGATTACTGAACGGCAGTTCGTACTTCTGAATGGCTTCTTCAATATTGGACCCTTCATTCTTCAAATTATTTTTTATAAACTCTAGGAGAGTCTTATCCATGTGGTATTTTAAGATCACCTCCACGTTTTCCTTTGTCCCACCTTCCTCTTTAAGATCCAGCAGTTCGTTATTTTCATCTTCCACTGCCTTCTTCCCTTCCTCCGTCTTCTCAATCCGCGCGGTGAAATAAAATTGTTTGCACTCGGATGGAGACGATTGGGCCAAGTGATTATCCCTGACCATGAAAAACTCCACCTGCCTTATATACTTCAGGGGAACACTCACATAGTAGGCCAGAAAGCCATTTCGGTAAGTGTAGAAGAAGTTTGAATTTTTGTATGAGAAAGTGAACTCTTCGTTTCCATAGTTGAGTGTGTTCTTGTGGAGGTGTAGCTCGGTGCCACTTCTGCTGAGTGGTGTACCCTCCTCCTGTGTAGTGGCCACCTGTGCGCTGCTTCCCCCCGATGAGGAGAGGTGTGAATCGTCCCCCTTGTGGTAGAGCTCGTCGTACATGCCACCCTCATTGAGGTAAATCTCCCTCAGAATGATTTTCTTGTTCAGCTCGTAATTTTCGTATGACAAGAACCCATTTAGAACCCGTCCACTGAGCAACTTTCTAAAACGAACATTAAACATATCACCGATTTTGTTCTCATCGTACAGGTTGTATGTGACATTTTGGCTGGAGGTGTTCGGGACAAACTCTTTCTTCTCGTCTGTAAAAAATTTCGCCTTATCCTTGGAGCCATTCTTCTTTCCTTTCCGAATATACTTGAAATGGAACTCTTCCGGGATGTCACTGTCGAGGGCTCCATTGGACGACGTCGATGAGGAGAAGGATCGATCGGAGGCGATCTCTGAGTTGTAATCCATTTCGTGCTCGTCCGTGCTACTGACCAGGGCTCCGTGGGAGTTTTCCCCTCCGTTTGAGGTTTCCACTCGGCTTGAAGTTCCCGTCTGGTCCGTATCCCTCAGTATCGCTGTGTGCTGCTCGTCATTCAGATCGTCACGGCGCTCCCCACGCAGCTCCTCCAGCCTGCTGGTCCTCCTGAGAAGGTCAGCCAAGTTCCTATTCGAAGGGTCCAGAAGCAACTCACGCTCGCTACAGTCATAAATCCTGTAACTGTCCCCTTCAGAAACATACCGCTTGGGAATATAAACGACGAAGCAGTTGGCGATGGACCGACACAGAGGACAGGTAAACTCATACTTAGTCGGAGTCGACGATTGCGATTGGGAGTTTCTTGTCAAAAACACTTTTGTGTTGTGGAGACACGTCATATGAATGAAGTGGCCACAGGTGTATATGGCTGGATGTTTACACGGGAAGGCAACTTTGTTTTTTTTTATAATTTTCTTCAACAGATTCGAATGGGACGCGAAGCAGATGTAGGCCAGCAGGTTGTTCCTAGTCATGCCCTCTTTGCAGAGTACACAGATGCAATTTTTCTCCTTGGACCTTTCATATTCGCAGTTGGCCACATCTTCCGCATGGTCGGTGTCTTCCGGTTTGTCTCTCCTGGTGCCTCTTCCCTCCAGTGCAGCGGCGGGATCCGCGGCGGGGTCTGCACTAGGTTCGCCTTCCCCTTGGCCTGCCCCTCCGTCTGCCGCCTCGCCTGTCGCCTCGCCGAAGATGTCCTCGTCCGAGTCCAGCTCTTCCTCCAAAAATTGGCTAAATTTGAGTTGCTGATCTTTCATCATTTTGAGAAGATCCTGCTGCCTCTTCTTCGCGACTTCAATAAATTGATTGTTGTTGCTGACATTTTTACAGTCATAGCTCTCAGAGAGCAGCTCCTTCATCCGCTCAATTATGGTGTTCCTCACTTTCTGGAAACACTTGTCTTCGTTCGAGTTGATGTTGCTCAAGCTCCTCATCAGGTTATGCACGGCTACTTTGTTCAGTGCGTACGTTTGCTTCGTTTGCTTTGTCTGCCCCGTCTGCTCCATCTGCTCCGTTTGCTTCTTTTCCTTCTGCCTCCTCTTCAGCACATGTATTTCATCAAAGATAAGTGTTTGCTCGTTGGGAGGACTGGCTCCTTTGGAGAGTATTTTCTTGGCCATTTCGCAAGATGGTGCACCTCTTGTTTCCTTCTCCTCTGTCGCTTCTACTACAGTGGAGTTCTGCTCACCTGGGTTGGATCCCTTGTTGACCCTATCACAAGGAGGGTGGTTCCTCGCCTGGGGCTCCTCTTCAGGGGTAAGGCTTTCCTTCACAGGGCCGCTTTCGACGCTTCTTTCGCCGCTTCTTTCCTCGCCGCCTCCCCCCTCGAGTCGCTTTTCACACTCGTCTGCTGTGCCCGCCTCGGCGTGACAGTCCCCCCTCGGGCTGGAATGGGCCTCCACGCGGAAGCTGTCCAGATGGGCGTCCTCCAGGCAGAAGTTGTCCGGATAGGCATCAAACTGACCATCCGAGTGCTCATCTGAGTGGCCTTCCGAGTGGCCATCCCAGTGGTCATCCCACTCGCCGCCCAACGACCCAAAGTTGGAGTAGTAGAACCCGTTGAGGTACTTAAACGGATGGGACGCATCCATGATGATGCTGAGCAACTTAATGATCTTAATAAAAATATCGATGGTGTTATTGAGGCTGCTGTTACTGGGGGTGGAAGGAAAGGAACGTCCAGATGGCAGCCCCTGGCCACCACTACTACCTCCTCCCCTACCGGACAAGTTTATCCCTAAAGGGTTCTCCGATTGGATGGAAGCCACATTTAATTCGTCACTCGATGTGTCGTCCTCCATGGAGACGCCGTCATCCATACCTGTGCCTCCTCTCTCCCTCACTTGGTTGAGATACCTCATTCCTGTTCTGTTCTCGAGAATGGACTCTACGATGACATTATTGATGATATTATTTTCGCTGATAATGTCACTAATGATTTCGGAGAGTCCCTCCGCATTCAGCTGTCTGTAGTTCCTGTTTGTCTCTCCCTGTCCCACGTGAGTATCCGTCACGTTCACGATCTCCATGTTTATGGAGTTGCGCAGGTTCCGACTGATTAATATTTCTGCGAAGACAGTTTCGTTTTCTCCATTATCGTCTACAATAATGTAGGTATTGTTGTTTCGGCGCCTGGCGGTGGTGGTGCTTGCGTTGGCCATCGCGTTGTCGTTGGTGGTGCCTGTGTGGGGTTCGCTCTCCTGCGTGTTGGCGTTCGTTAGACCGCTTTGGGCTCCTGCAGGGGATGCTTCTTCTGATTCTCCCACCTGTGCTTCTTCGTTCATCCCCTCTCCACTCTCCTGCTCCTCCTCCCCAGTAGCGTTACCTCCTTGGCTGAGTAAATTGTACAGGTCGACGTCGTTCAGGACGAAGGCCTCGGGGGTGACGTCCTCATCCTCCGCGTTGTCGGCATTATCCTCATTCTCGGCGTTCTCCCCGTTGCCCTGTGCGTCGGCCTCCGCGTCCACGTTTGCGGGATCGGCACCGTTATTGGAAGTTCTATGGGGAATGGCAGCGGGATCATCACAGGCAGCACTATTTGTGCCGCCTTGGCCGGGTTGACCGCCTTGGCCGCGTTCGTCGCGTTGGCCGCCATCCCCTTGATCGCCGCCTTCCTCCGCCCTGCGCTGTAAATCCTCATTAACCACAAAGATGGCAATCAGCATGGGGACGAGGCAGCTCCGCTTGAAGGCGTAAAACAGCAGGTTCTGCACCTTAACGAAGGAGGCATTCATGTATTCCCTGTCCTCTTCTCTAGAGCAACCGATGTAGGAAGATTTATCCTCCTTGATGCATTTCTCATTCGCTGATTGGAAGTCCTTATGATTAGCAATGGGCCAAAAGGCATCATAAAGAAACCAGGCGTTCTTATTCAATTTGATGAGATTGACATTACTCCTAGGCATGTGCATGGTGTAGCCATACTTGTTTGTCAGCTCATAGAAACTGGGATGATGTCTGAATTGTTTAGGAAACTCATCCTCCAGCTGGAAGTACTGGAAATCTTTAGAGGCCAAAAGTTGTATTAGTATCTTCTTAACAAAGTATTTTCCTCTCGTCTTATATTTCTCGTGGGAAGTCTTCCTTGGGATGTTACTAAATTCGAAGTAATACAGTTCGTTGAATATCCTCACTAGGAGATCGTAAAACAATTGAAAATAAAACACGTCATCGATTTTTCTAGAATCTATGTTTTGCTTCCCTGTGTAGATGTCTTCAAAAAGACGGTGCACTAGTTTGAAGTGATGGATTTGAAGCTCCATGTAGATATCCTGCTCATTTCTCACCTTCAGGTTAAATCGGAATTTTTTAAAAATCAACTGGTAGAGGATCACAAATGGGTTCGTTATTTTTTCCTCTATGAAGAGCCTCACATAGTCGTTCCACTTCTGCTTGTGCGGGGCACTAGTAGAGGGTTTCTTCTCCTTGGCGTCCTCCACTACGGGGGGTTCCTTCCCTGCGTGTCGAAGCGCGTAGCTTGAGAAGAAGCTGTACACGGAGTCGAAGTCGATTTGGTGCTTTTCGCTGATGACCTTGGTTAGATCGCTCTGCCTCCGGTATGTGCACTCCCCTGGGGCGTCTCCGGAAGGGGCGTCTCGACAAGGGTCCCCTGCAGAAGGGTGGTGCGCAGACGGCTCCCCTGCGCACACTGTGCTGACTCCTTCCCTTTCTCCCCTCTGAATCTCCTTCTTGTCATATATCAGGTTCTGTTCCTCCGCGAGGAGACCCTCATCATGGTCCGAAATATGGTGGCTTACCCCAGCTTTCACATGTGCCCCCCCCTCTATTGCTTTCTCTATATGACCGCACAGGAGGGGCTCTCCCTGCGTGGGAAACTTCTCCTCTTTGAGCTCTCCCCCGTCCGGGCTGCTGTGGTTGCTGTCGCTTCCCGAGGCGATGAAGCCATGCACCGAGTCGGTGGGAACACTTGTATCGTTGGAAGTCCCCCTACAGCCAATGTACTTACAAAACATTTTCCTCATCATCCTTAGTGTCCCCTGGTCAATGCTAACTGTCTGATTCTCATATATGGGAAGGACATTCATCATGATCATAGCGAACTGGATTCCTATCAAGTCACTCTGGAAGAAGAAAGAGCTTTCATATTCGCTCACCTGGAAGGTCATCTGTGGTCCGTTGCGAACCCAGTACCCGTATTTTATCTCATAAACGAAGGTTAAGACGTGCACATTGATAAAGAGGATAAACTTTAGGAGCTTCAAATTGAAGAGATTGAGAAAATCGAAGACGTCCCGCATGTACAAGTCGATGTATAATCGGTTCAGGTAGATGTCTCTCCTGTTTTGGCGAAAGTCTATTTCTAGGAACTCATTAAATTCTATCTCTTTTTTTTTTATTTTTTTTTCGATGAGATCATTTTTGCATTTCACTTTGACCTTCTTTTCTTGAATACTCTTTATATACATAATTTTGTCGTCTTCTTCCTTCTCCTTCGAATCGAGGCTTTGAATGACCCACTTAAAGTGTTTCTCCTCCAGGTCTTTCAGCTCTGTGAGATAGGTTCTCGTCTTTTCATTTTGTATTTCCTCGAGATCGTTTAGAAAGGGCTTCCGATGAAAGAGCTTCATCTTTATCTTATTCCCGTCGTCCTCGTACCTTTGTTGGATGTCTTTCCTTTTGCGCAGCGTTTCTGGGGGCGTTCTCTCCACGGAGTAGAAATCGTTGAGGAAGGCGCGTACGATGAGGGGGCGCTGGGCCGCACTTTCTGGCGCATCCCCCGACGAGGTGTCCAGTTTGTCTCGCTTCCTTTGCGACCTCCTCAGGTAAATGTACTTGTACCAGTACACATCGTCGAGGCACTTCTTCACCACATCGAAGTTAAGAATCATGACGAAGAAGCGGACGAGCGGCGAGTGTAGGGAGCGTAGGTGCTTGGGTCGTCTGCGCGGTTGTTGCTGCTTGGGGTTAGCGGTGGGTTTCGTGCTGGGTTTCGTGCTGGGTTTCGTGCTGGGTTTCGTGCTGGGTTTCGTGCTGGGTTTCGTGCTGGGTTTCGTGCTGGGTTTCGTGCTGGGTTTCGCGGTGGATTTCGCGGTGGAGTTCGCGGTGGATTTCGCGGTGGAATTCGCGGTGGAGTTCGCGGTGGAGTTCGCGGTGGTGTTCGCGGTGGAGTTCGTTGCGTCGTTTGCACCGCCATGCACGCTGTTAGCAACGTCACCAATCGCACCGCTAACTTCAACGCCACCGACGTGCCCCTCATCCCGCGTGTCGCTCTGGGGGTCAGCCCGTTGGGAAGCGGACAGGACGCACTTCTTAACCCGGAAGAAGGAGCGATCCCGTTTGATTCTCCGCTTGGGGCGCACCCCACCCGCGTTACTCGCAGAAGAGTCTCCCGAGAAGGGGAACAGATTTAGAGAGCAAATACTCTCTATGGTAAGCTGATACAACAAGAAGAGATTTCTAAAATTGGCATTGGCTTCTCTTTTGCAAAAATTAGCTAAAGGCTCAAACACACGAAGGAGGTAGTTCTCAACGGTGATGGCATAGGAGCTGGAAAGATCTTCATAAATGATATGTGACTTGATGTGTCTCATTTGAGCATTCATCTGATGTAGTAAGGATAGGAGGTGGAGGATCTTCCTAATGATATATTTATTGAAGAGAACAATCTTAATGACATCATTGTGATAAAGGAGATATTTCATGTCGACACAGATTCGGATAATCACCTCTATATCGGAGCGTAGTAGATTCTTAAACATAATGCACTTGCTAGTAGGACTATACACACAAAATTCTTCAATGAGTTCTATGAGGTCATTCAAAAAGTTGTTTACAACTAAAGTGTAAGCAATCTCTGGGACAGTCAAGACTTGTACTGTCAGTCCGTTAAGGAAGTTATTGTCGTTATACGATGTGGTATCTAAAACCCGAACGACAAGACTGTAATATCTGCACAATTTGAAGGCAAACCTCTGCTTGAAGTAGGGATGCACAAAAAGGGACAGGTAAAGTGAGTATAGAACTCTCTGCACTGCGGTGTAGAAGCAATAATGGAGGTTAATCAAATAATCTACCTTGGCTGCTGACAACACATTGCAGATGATTTGTCGGAAGAGGTAACTCGTGATACCTAGGTCTTTAAAAAAGTCCAGTGCGTATTCTATATATTGGGCATTCGATAAAGAGAGGAAGTATCCATCTTTCAGAATGATTTCTTTAAATAGTGACCCGATTAGACTGTCCAAATCGTCATTAATCCTATTTTTTATCTCTCCTTTTAGGATGCATTTATCTACTAAGTATTGTTGATCCATCCCTCGGTGATCAAAACAAGCTCCCTTTATATTCCAGGAAGTATCCCCACAATCACAACATCCTCCACTTGTGTGCGTCAATCTGTATACGTGATTCTTGTGATTGGACCCGAAGAAGCACTTTGCGCAGATGGCACAGGTAGGATCTCCCTCACAGTTATAACACTTAAATGCGAAACTGCCCTCCTTCCATTGTTCCGTGCAGATACCGCTGTTCCCATGAATCTCTTTTAATTTTTTGTATATATGTTCCACCTTGGGATCATTGTACAGGCGCCTCCTCAGGTGCTTCATCACTTCCTTCTTGTTCGCCACGCCATTTCCGTAAAGGCTTCGCAGGTATTTCGAGATCGACTGCACCTCCTCCTTCTTCTCTCCGCCGGGCTGTGCCTCCCCCGGCTTCTCTCCGACGGCCGGCGCCTCCAGCATCGTACCGGCACCGTGGTGGCCAAGAGGAGAAGCGGTGGAGCGGTTACGAAGCGGTGAAGCGGTTACGAAGCGGTTATGACGCCGTTACAACGCCCTTACGAAACAGTTGGGGAGAGGATAATTCGCGCCTACGGGCGTCGCTTCTCGACCGCTCCTGCCGCCGCTTCGCCGCCGCTTCACCACCCCACGCGCAAAGATAAGCTAAGCACGGGCAGTCACAACGTGTGCTGCTGCGGAGAAGTACTCGTATGGGAGGCGTCGAACGCGCGTCACTCATGCGGGGGAAGCGCTATAAAAGGCAAAAAAGGGGAGTGGAGGCAGTCAAGGCAGTGAAGGTACTGACGACAGAGTAGGTAGTGACGGCGGTGAAGGCCATACAGTCAGCAGAGTAAGAAAAGTCAGTGAAGGCAAAAAATCCCAAACGTAGGTGTGAGCACAGAAAAGTAAGAAACAGGTATAATGCGCTAGGTACGCTACTTAGCTGAGCGAGAAAGCCTCCGCTTACAAAATGTTACAGGCCTAGCAAAAGAAGGCGAACAAGGCACGAGAAACTGCGCAGTGAAGCTACGCAGGTGAAGCTACGCAGGTGAAGCCAATCGAGCAAAACTGCTTAAGGCAAACGTGCCAATCCAAGCTTCCAATCGAAACTGCGCTTTCATTTCAGTAAAAAGCCTCACTGGGAATAGCCTCTGGAGTTTGCTCCTCTCGCGCTGAAATAATTTATTGCGCCCAGGGGGGCAGGAGCTACGTATGGTGAGTAAAGTATGTGGCACTTTCTCTTGCCTCCCTGCTTGGCGTGCACCTCCTTAACGTGTGCCTACATCCCTACATGGCTACATCGATACAGCACTACATAGATACATCCCTGCACCCATGCACCCCTTCGACGTTTGCATAGCTTCCTCTCCGTAGAAACGTTTTATGGGCATGTACTTTTTTTTCTGTGCCACGGAAAGCTTGCCTTGAGCCCGGTGTGGAAGAGAGATTCCTGCGTGCCGCCAAAACGGGTACGTCCCGACGTTCATACAGGGACAAGGGCAGAGTATACGCGCAGGGGGAGCTTCTTACCGTGATTATATTTACCCCTACGAAAGTAGGTGTACCTAGGTATGTGCCTTTGTTACTACACCGTTTAAGTCGCTAAAGGGACAGTTATAAGATCTTGTTTTTTTTTTTCTTTTTTTTTTTTTTTTCTTTTTTCACCTTCGGATGGGGAATTAAAAATGGGAGAAATGCAGTCATATGATAGGCAGCGCACTCTGCGCATGCGTCGCTTATAAAAGGGGAAGCCCCTACAAAAGCATCCCTCAACTTAGGAGATCTCCTCAACGGGGTGAGTGCAGGTGGAGTCCCATTTTTGCTTTCCCCTTTTAGAACAATACTCACTGAGGAATTGCCTCTCAGTTGTGCAGATTTTTGCAATATGCACAGGGATTTTTTTTTTTCTTTTATTTTTTTCTTTTATTTTTTTCTTTTTTTTTTTCTTTTTTCCCCTTGGCACAAAATTAGTACAATCCTGCACCATGCCACTAAATAAAAAAAGGGGAAGCACACATGTGCATATAGTTGTATTGGTTAATCAGAGCGGCAAGCGCTACACACGAATGGAATGATGTCAAAGGGGTGCACATTAAGGTGTGGAGATCGGTTTAAAGGGGGAACACACCTTGGGAAGGGTCTTATCCGCTTTACCCTATGCCGCATTATCCACAAACGGGAGAAGTAGCCATGTATAGTCAAAATAAGGTCCTCCTCTGCGCAGTGAAACATGTGTTGTGCGATCTTCTTATCCGACTTTGCGTGTTACCCACTCAGTGGCGATAGCGTTGCACCCCCCAAAGCGACTTGATTGCGTCACACCCTCCGATGCGACTTGATTGCGTCACACCCTCCGATGCGACTTGATGGCGCCGTGGCCTCGGTGAGTCATTCGAGGGAAGACACGCACTAATCAGCTCAACCGACACGACTGTCTAGACGTCACGGGAGAAAGAGATGTTCCAATTACGTGAGAACCATCTTCCAATACGTTTTATACATGTGGGCATGGAGGACGGAAGCTTCTTTTAAGCACCTTTTTGGAGCGGCTCTTTTAAGTACCTTTTTGAAGCGGCTCTTTTAAGTGCCTTTTTGAAGCGGCTCTTTTAAGTGCCTTTTTTAAGAACCCCTTTTAAGCACCTCTTTGAGGCACACATGGGATCACCCATAAGAAAGACTCCCTTCCTCCGAAGGGAAGTGCTCCATGGTGGAGTACCTCCCCCCACGCAATGCCTATGTGCGGATAAGTTTCCCCCCTTTGGAATGCTAAATGGTGTGTGCTCAGAGGTTATACTCACACCTGGTTCTTAACTCCATTGCAGAGCTCAGTCATAACGTCTTCTCCAAATTACACACATGAGACTTCTCTCCATGTGGAGATGATCGCGCTATAGAAAGATCCCTTCGAGCGGGGGAAAGGTACCCGCCATACATACAGACGGACATACTCCGTGCATAGATCAACACATGTGTAACATAAAAACATGTCAGTTCTGGGGAGGGGCATCCCCGGAGCCGACGCGCTCAGCACCTATGCACCACACCATGCATGTGCGTGTGTGTGTTGTGCAAGCGCGTCTATGCATTACGCGCTATTGCTATGGTGTCCTCTTGTAGGGGGGAAAAAATAAAATAAAGAAGGGATACCCGCACAACCTTGCAACTTCTTGACGTAACAATATACTTTACACTGGCACGGATCAGAACGGGATCGGCCCTCCCCCTTGCCCTGCTCTGTCCTTCTCACTCTTTTACAATACGTGGCTGAGCTATGGAGGAAAAATAAAAAAGAAAAACGGTAATCAAGTGGGAAGAAATGGTCGGACAAAGGGACTAGAAGAGGAATGATCATCAAATTGGAAGCCTCTCCAAGTAGGCTGGAAAATTCCTTCCTTCAAGTGCCACCTCCTCCGTCGGAACCACTCCCATCGAAAGTTGAAAATATCTGTTACAATGCTACCGAGGAGGTAGCAAATTTGGTAAAGGCTGCATAAGGGGAGATAAT
>NW_008481849.1:206283-239632 GCF_000524495.1 Plasmodium inui San Antonio 1 | reverse complement strand
TTTTTACAGTTTTCCCAGCTGTTATGTACGTGAACGCACATGGGTCGCTATCCGCTCACAGTATTGCACGCGGGAGGAGGTCCCACTTCCTCTGTGGAGCTCCCATCAACCAGGGGAGGGAAACCTACATGACGCGAGGCATACGCGCAGTGCGGTGCAGTGGAGACTTGGTCTGGCGAGGCGTCAACTAACATGATACGCACGGAAGAGGAAGCGTCACCCAGTGGAGAGTGGCATTTTTTTTTTTTTTATTTTCTTTCCATTATGTAACAAGAATTAAGAGCAGCACAAGGAATCGTACCTTGGCAGTTGCCAGACTGAGTGCTCCCCTGGAAGGCAATCTGCTATGGATGCTCTCACCTGTACCCCTTCGCACGTGCTCTCCACGTGGAGCGGTCTGCCTATCTGCTTAGCAGCGATTGTAACATGAGTCACGTGCTACTTTCACGAGTCCCTCCTTTGAGTAGCCATCCAAGGGGATTTTTTTTTTTTTTTGTTGTTTTTTCCCCTCTGCATGCCAGCTGAGCAGCGAGGAGAAACACAACTGTTCGTTCTTGCGAGCTAAGGGGATGTGTGACTTCTACTGATGGTTTTGCGAAAGGGGTTCTTTCGATTTGCTATTGCTTCATTTCTTGATTTTTGATTTTTTTCTATTTATTTTTTATTTTTTTGTTTGTTATTTTTTTGTTTTTTATTTTTTTGTTTTTTATTTTTCCCCGAGTGGGTGCCCCCTGATGTGACAGATCCGTGGATTGGTTTGCACTGACTTCCTCTCCACTGGATTGCTTTCTACTGACTTCCTCTCCATTGGATTGCTTTCCACTGATTTGCTCTCCAGTTCCTTGCACCTTACCCCTAATGACTTCCTCTGCGACACCATGAGCGGCAACTCCCTAATTTCGCAGATCCTAACGGAGGCAGAAATTACAGAACTGGGCCTACATGGCAGCGTGATAAAGCACTGCTCCTCTCCATACATCATTAATAAGAAGCACTTCATTCAGATTTGTGTGTACTACCTCCTGAGTACGTTCCTTTTTTTTTTCGTTTACGTCACCCTCACCATCCTGGTACTCACTAGCTTTAGGACAGAGCTGAACAAAACGATTATCCTCGTTATTTATATCTACATCTTCGTCTTTTTCTATATCGACCTGATTGTAAGTAACACAATAAAGTATGAATTGGTCAGACGGTACAACATAAAGGAGGTTCGGAAGAGGATCTATGGGCGCTTCCTGGGCCCACCCCCCGGGGGGAGTCGCGCGCCGTCCAGCAGTGCGCAGACCAGCGACACACTGACTAGCAGCGCACCCATCAGCAATGAGCCTGGAAAATGCGACGCCCCCCGGGAGTCACCGCGAAAAAAAGCCAAGGCTCCCCCACGAGCAGACAAGGCAAACAAGGCGAAGGAGAAGGAAAAAAAAAAACTATTCATCAGTCAGAAGTACTACCTTGTGGAGGAGGAGCAGGAGCAGCAGTGGGAGCGGAAGCGAGAGGCAAACCACTGCGAAGAGGGAAGAAGACGAGCAAGGGGCAAAAGGATACCATCACCACCCCCGGACGAGGAAAAGTTTTATCACCTCGATCAGCTCAAAGATGTTAACGACAGCATCAATGTAGAGCTCATGAAGTACATTCAGTACGAAAACAATAACTACACAATAGAGAGCGACCGATACGATATCTTCCTAATCATCTCCGGCTTTGTTAATCAGCTAAATATATTTTTTGATTTACTTTTCCTCTTCTATGTGTATGATTATAGCCGGAAGTTATTTTCTGTTTGTTTGTTTATTTATGCATATTATTTGGTCCACTTCGGGATGCTGATAAGATTTTCCATCGTGATGATCCGAGCTCTGTTTAGCATACACAGGAGGAGTCTATCGCGGTCGTATAGAAAGGGCGCGTCGCGTTGGACGTGGCTCCTCGCTTTCTTCTATGCGCGGTTGCGGAAGTGGATCAAAAGTGAGAGGCGAAGTGAGAGCGGAAGCGGGTTTGTCACGCGTTTTCCGCTCATCTGCCGCGTATCTGCCGCGTACCTGGCGCGCCTCTTCCACACACCCGCTTTTCCTCCCCGCCTAACCATATGCACTGCACATTTCTCACCTATTAATAGGACTGCTCAGAGGGATGATCTCCATGAGGGGAAGCAACCAAGTGGTGAACCCACGGAAGCCGAAGATTTTCTTTAATAAATACGTCACTTACAACAGCTGGAGCTTCGCCTACAACCAGGGCGTCTCCTCCAACGGGAGCAAAGACATGTTGAAGATGCTTCGTGAGTCTGATTCGGAAGACATCAAGCGGGTGATGGTACACACAGGGAGAGTTCCCACCAAGTGTATAGACATACACACGGTGCCGCTAAGCAGGGTGAGGGAAAAGAAGAAAAAGAGCAAACAGACAGACCGACATTTTCAGACTAATACAAAAATGCGACACCCGAAGGAAGACTGCGAAAAGGCTCTCCGTCCATCATATGTCCAGATCATCGCCGACATGTCCTCCTTCCTCTCCCACTACCGTATTTTGAATATAATGAAAAGCGTAAGTGGCAGCAGAAGCAGTGCCAACCTGTGTGTGTTGTGTATATCCCCCATGGGGTGGTGTCATATAGAATCTTCAATCTGGCCGTAGTTACGGGCGGTCACTCCTCGTCCCCCACACACAGAGAAACAGCTGCATGCACGTGAAATGGGATCAACTTTTAACCTACCACAGTGATTTGCCCGCAAGCCGCCTTACTTCCACTCCGCCTTACTTCCACGCCGCCTTGCTTCCATGTCGCCTTCCCGCCTTCCCCCCTTTTGCAGAAGTTCCTCTCCGCGCACAGCATTTACGAGCACATGAGCTTCACCCTGGTGTTTTTCGTCTGGTAGGGATATCCCCCCGTATCGAGTGCTTCCCCTCACCGATTGCTTCGTCTAAACGATTGCTTCCACGCTTCCCCGCACCCATTGCTTCCCCCCTTTGCAGGAAACTCCTCTACCTGGACGTCGTCCTCTGCCTACTAAAAATCTTCCTTCTCTTCTACACAAGCGACATATTCGCCGTTGGCTTCTTCCTGGCCATCGCCCTAGCCAACATCGCCAACTCGTACGTCATCCATCTGATGGATAACAATCTGATGAGCGACATGGGAACGAGCTAGCTGCACCGAGTTAAGTGGGCCAAGCGGTCAATCGGTCAATCGGTCAAGTGGGCCACGTTACGGCTACCTTACCCATGTTGAAGTGAAAGAGAAAAAAAAGCGGGACTCACATGGACGCGGTGCCGCCTGACTTTTTTTTTTTTTCTTCTTTTTTTTGTACATTTTTCCCCCCTTGGGGGTCTCCCTATGTTGCCACTCTCGGCCCATGCTGCACCTCTTCTGCTAACTAAACCCATTTTTCCAAACACACTCGCCTTGGAGCGAAGTTGATCCCCGTTTTGAAGACGCCTCTTCTGTTGTTTCGAGCCGGGCTCCCCCATTAGCAGCCACGCAGCAGAGGCCACCCAGTAGCTACGATTTCGAGTACGCCTTCCCCAGGTTGGAGTTTCTCCGGCCGGTGCAAAAAATTCCCGTGGTGCAATCGGTCACGGGACAGGCATTAACGGATGGCCCTCTGCCACAGGGGTGACGCATCGGTGAAAATTGCTAACAGGGCATCCACTATACGGAGGCACAGCGGGAACCCTAACCAATAGGTAGCGGCTTCGGGCGGTCCACCCGTTGTGCGTAGGCCTCGCCGCCCTTGCGCTTGCGCTGCAGATATTGGCCGTAGGGCAGCCAGTCAGAGGACTTCTTCCCTTTGGACATGCGCTTCTCCTTCTCGACGCGCTCCTTCCTCCTAAAGAATTGCTCCCTTACTTGGTCCAGCTGAGACTTGGTTCTGAACGTCTTCCCCTCCCGAAACAGATTCAACTCATACTCATCAATATTCAGTTGAATCAGTTGACTCTCCTTCACATTTTCTTCATAGATTTCCCGCTTCTGCTGCGATATCATATTGTTAATAAGAATCTGTATGTCCGTTATGTGTCGGCCGACATGGAACAGCTCTTTTATCGTCTTCGCTGTGGGGTACACCTTCGCTGTGTACATCTGGCGTAGAACATAGAGAGTACTTTTTGAAGACTTCGTTTTGATGGCTGCACGGAGAACCAGGTTTAGGGTCTTCTCATCTGCTTTGACTCCCGTCTGATTCACCATGTAATCGTAGAGACAAAGAACCCGTCCATAGTCCTCCATTTTGTAGAACAGAAGCTTATAGAGTAATCCGAAGGTGTAGACATCCGGGAGGCACTCAAATTGGGTGTAGTATTTCAGCATGCTGATGGCGTAGTCGTGGTAATCGCAGTTTATGTACAACTGCACGATGCTGTTTAGTATCTTCGTGCCGCTGCGGAGGGGAGTGACTCCTCCATCGTGGGGGGTGTTAACGCGGGGTGGATTGGCTGCTCCACCACTAGTCGTACTAACACCAATTGGGCTACCGCCCCCAGCATTCATTGCACTTGATGCCCTGTCTACAACAGCTTCTTCCGCCGCTCTCACTGCCCCCACCGCTTCTCCCCCTCTACGCAGCAGCTCTTGGACCACCGCCCAGGCGTAGCGGATGTTGTTGTGGCGCTCACCCAGCGTGATGCCTTCCCGCCGGCAGTTGTTCGCAAAGGTACGTATGATGTAGCAGCACATCTCCTCCGTGATGCGAACTCGGTGCCGATTTGCACTCTTCAAGACCTCCTTCAGCCGCTTCACATTCCCTGTACTGGAACAGGCCACGATCAAGTACAGCACCAATCGATGGTTAACCCTCATTTCGTTGGCCAAGTAGGTGTTGTAAAAATGGAACACCTGAGAGAAGTAATCTCTCCTCTTTGAAAGGCAGTTGATAATCTCAATGAGAGTTATGTCGGTAACCTTCATATGGTTACTGACCATGGCGTCATAAAAATTGAGGCACTTCTCAGCCTCTCCCTTGTAGGCGCACTTCTTAATCATAATGGTGTATAGGACCTCATCAGGGGTGACATTTCTATACGTAACGATGTAATTGAAGAATGATTCCGCTCTTTCATAGTGCTTGTGTTTTAGCAGACCATCAATGAGGGTAGAATAGACGGGTAAGTCGACCTCTATATCTTCTTTTATCATTTTCCTGTACAGGTGGAAGGCACTTCGAATGTCATTATCCAAGATGTGAGCCTTCATCAAAATGCAATAGGTATGTTTGTTCGGATTCACAGCGTCTTTTATCATTTGTAGATAAATTAGTCTCCCCAATTTTGCATTCTTATGCATAATGGAGGCATACATCAAGCAGTTATACGTCTCAACGTTCACTCTGAGGTCATGCTGCTTAAAGAGATTGAAATGGCGAAATGCTTCTTCTTCTTTGTTAAAAAAGATTTGGCTTTTTAGCAGACGATTATAATCATCCATGGTGTAGTGTCCTTCCTTTACCATGTCGTAAAAATTTAGATGCAGATACTTTTCCAGTTCTTTAATTTTTTCCTCCTTCTCTATTCCATAGTAATAATTGATGTACTTTTCGCAGCTCTCGAGGAGGTTCGGCGAAAGGTTTCTTTCTTTGAATAGCTCATAGTTATCTCGTATCTGCTTGAAGATGTTCGTGCTGTTGTCCACGATGCCTTGGTATGCCTCTGTGGGGCCACCTGGTTGGCGGCTCGATTGGTTGCTCCCCTGATTGCTCTCCTGTGTATTCTCCTGTCTGCTATCTTGGCTTCTCTCCTGGCTGCCCTCCTGGCTGTTCTCCTTGGGGGGACTATCCGCCCCTTTCCTGCTAAGCCTGCTCAAAAAGTGGAGCGGTGCCGCCCTCCTCTGCAGGTAGGTCCCCCTGGGGGGGTCCTTCCCCTGGCCTGGCCTCAGCAACTTTGGCGCGGCCATCTCCTCTGCGATAATCTGATCCATGCTGCGGTCGGCCTCGCCGTGAACACTGGCATTTACGTTGCCATTCACGTTGCCATTCCCGCTGCCACTCACGTTGCCATTCCCGCTGCCATTCACGTTGCCAATCGCGTTGCCGCCCAAATTGCCGCCCAGATTGGGGACCGCCGCTGCGCCCGCCTCAGACTGCACCCCCGGGGGGGATCCCCCCTCTAGGCCATGGCCCGCGGCGCACGTGAGCTCCGTCACGTCGATGACCTCCTCGCCTCTGTTCAAATTGCCCGGGGTCAGCTGCCACCCGACGGACCTGTGCACCTTCCGCTTCAGCCAAAAATAAATATCCCTATTAAACATATTCCTGGCATCACTATTCTTGTTGATTTCGCTTTGCATGTTCCTTCTCCTTTTGCATGATTCGAGGATGTCTTTTTTGCCTACCTCTGAGAAAATCGAAACGTTCAGTCTGGGATGTTCCATTGGAAGGGCCAAACCGACGTTCACATTCGCGTCACTGCTCGGATCATTATCCACCTCGAATAGGTACCCATCATCGATTGGAGGAGTACTACTACTACCTCTGCTACCACTACTACCACTGCCACCACTGCTACCACTGCTACCACTACTACCTGGGGGGGTCTCTCCCTCGGCTTGGATTTTCCCCTCCCTGTTGAAAGACGTATCCCCATTTTTACCTGCACTGTTCAGGCAATTATAAAACTTATCATCGTCCCTACCCCTTTCTTCTTCATGTTTGTCAATAAGCTCCAAATAATCGTGGCAACTTTTAAAAATGATTCTCCTCATGAGGTGTTTCTTCTTTTCCCTTGAGGTGAATAATTTATCCACCGCATCTTTGGCATGTTCGTCCTGTGCAGCTTCTTTGTCGTCTCTTCTGTGTAATCCTCTTGTGTCTGCGTCAAGCATGCCTTTGCTAATCATCGATGGGTAACGCTGCAGTGTTTTGTTGTCCCCACGAACGGTGCCTTTTTTCTCTGAGTTGGGAAGCTGAACGGGGGAGCGCATCATATGGGGTGGTTCCGCTGGATGGCACTCCGTCTCTCCTGCCCCATCCCGTTGACTGCCACCCTGTTGAGTGCGACTCTGTTCACTTGCACCCTGTTGCAACTCTGCCGGTTTTGTTCCCCCCTTGAGTATTTTCCTTATGTTTGCTCTCTTGTACCTTCGAATTACTTCTTCACTAGCGGAAAGGTCTAACTCGTTCTTCCTCCTGTCAATCAGCTGTCCCAGGGTCGCTCCGGATCTCTTCCCTTGCACGTTTGTCCCTCCCCAGAGGATGCCCTTGAAGCAGGCGCTGCCCGATTTGAAGCCCCATCGGGGAGGGGGGTTCCTCACCCCGAGATCTTTAAAGTAGATTATAGCGCTTGAGCGGTTCATCTGTGGCGCCTCACCTCTTTCGCTTCACCTGCTTCGCCTCACCCGTCTGGCACGGTCGATCTGGCAGAGCCCTTCTCTCCGCTCGACTCTCTGCCCGAGCGCTGCGCCTGGATGAGCTCATCCCCCTCGTGTGCAAAATGTATCCCAAAATGCTTTACGCGATGGGGAAAAAAGAGAAAAAAAAACGCAATACTAATATGTCATATGTTCTTTTCCCCCTTCGCAATTCTCAAAACTGACTTTAAGCGAAACCCAAGTGCACAATTTTGTAGCATTGTAGGTCCCCTCTGGATAGTCCTACAAAATGACACTTAGCCTAGCAACGTTCCGAAATGATTTTTTTTTTTTTTTACAAGACAAATTTGAAGCAGCGGAGGAAGTTTTGCAGGCCGTTTGGGGGGAGCCTCCCCCCGTTGTTCCCATTTCGGGGCAGCAAGGGGGTAGGCTTCTTTGGGGATGACTCCGATTGGCCACTTCGAGTTAGTCCCAGATGAACCATCTAAAAAGCAACAGATCAGCATTTTCCTTTTCTTCACTCAACTGTGTGGAGTAGCAACGTAGGGAACAGACGTGTGCAAAATGGCTAAGATGAAATGAACCCCCATCCCCAATTTGTTGGGGCAGCCCTTTACACACAATGTGGCTTCGTGACATTCTTTTGTGTATCCACTTCAAGTGTATGTTTTTGCCTTGCCCCGTTCTTTACTCATTTTATATCACCTCTGGAGACCTCCTCCCAGATCATCTGACCAACTCAATGTCGCCAATACTCGGAGGAGGATTAAAAAAAAAAAAAAAACGTCTGCACGCGGGAGGGCCAGCTTAGGGGAAAATCCCTTTAAGACGACCACCTGGGTGGTGTCCTATTCAAAGGAACCCCTCCAAGATCGTCCCTTAGTGATGATTTCACTTCGACGAGGGGGCGAAACGGAGAAAGTGTTTTTCTCAATTTTGTTGAGCGGTGCTGTGCTGCGCTGCTGTCCTGCTTCCCTCCTTCCACCATTTTCAAGGGTGACCCCGGCGAATACGACAGTTTAGGAGGCGCACTTATGCGAATTGGTCCCTGTGCACTAGGCGAACAAGCGAAGAAAGCACCCCGTGTGGGGGTTCCAACGATGCGCGTTACTGCGATGAGCATGACCCTGCCGAGCGGGGCCCTTTTCGACTCGCTTTTTTTTTTTTTCTTTTTTTCCTATGCATCAATGAACGGCACAATGTGCAGATCAGATGAAGAAATAAGTAGAGAAGCCAACCTGGGGCAGAACAGAGCGGAGGAGTTACGAGGGCTACCGATCTGCGGAGCTGCGGGGCGAACCGACGTGCCCGAGTTTGACCTTCCCCGAAATGTGCAAAATAGCAGACGCACGCAGGTAGTATGCAGAGAAGCATTCAAATATGAACGCCATACTCATGTGCATACGGCTGTGCGGTGGCAACTGGGTCGGGCCAACAAGTTCAATTTTGAGAGCGCCCACGTGCAAGTCGCACTGCATTTGTCCCGCGTAGACATAAGGCTTACACCCGCCACTCCGGATCTCTGCTCACGAGCGCAAATGCACCCAATGCACCCCACTGTGAGGGGAAGTGCCACCATGAGTACCTCCTCAGTGGGAAAATAAATGCTCATTTGACTTTACGTAGAATAGTAAAGGAGGGTCGTGTGTATGTGTAGGTGATCTGTGCATGGAGTATTCCACTTTATTTCCCCATCAAGGGGGGTGAAATTAATTTGTGCCTTTCCCCTCCGGTTCGGCATTTCTCGCGGGGAGCAAAAAAAAAAAAAATAAAAAAAAAAAAAACAGGTCAGAATCGATCTATTGCGCCGTTAATCATACACAGGGGATTTTCCCACGTTTGGGCAATTACTTAATCGGTTTGCCTTTTTTGTTTTTTTTTTTTTTTTCCCTTTTTTTCTTCCTTGGGTGTGCTGCTCACCTATGTACATGCTCACGATGAACAACTTTGCTAATGCAACCACCCGGTCGAGAAGGGTTAACCATTTCTTTGACGCCGAGGGTACCTTCGAAGATGCGAATTCGCGTGGGAGGAGGGGAGGGGGAAAAAGTTGCCAAAGGAAATATGTCACTGATAAGAAGCAAGGACGGTTAGGGGAGGGGGGCGCTCACGACGACATGCCAAGGCAAGAGCGGTTTGTGGATCCAGCCCCAGAATACACATGCTAGTGCATGCGATTCGTAAAAGGGACTCGTCACATTAATCTACCGGAATTGCCCTGTACGGGGTGTGCGCAGGAAAAAAGGCTCCCTCGAGTGGTTCGAAAGGAAATCGGCAAGGGGGAAAGGACTAGGGGGAAACGACGGGAGAGGCGGCGATTGAACTTCCAACCGAATTGGCAACCGAACTGTTAAGCGAACCGCAGCCGCCAACCGCTCAAAGGAAGGGCCCCACGAATCCATCGACAAGGGAGTCCCAAAAAGAAATAAAAAAAGGAAAAAAAGAAAAGGGCCAAATGGTGAAGGGATAAGGAACCAAAATGAAATCATCAGAAAAAGGCGAAACAGCAAATGGAGACGGGCACAAATTAATCCATGGTGCCGATTTTCTTTTTCTTGCGCATGGGTGAAGTGTCATTCTATTTCATCGAGGAAATTAAAAAAAAAAAAACTCTGGAATTTTATTTTTAAGCATACACTTTCAATGGTACGAGTGGCAGCATTTTGCGAGCGGAGTTAAGACTTTTCAATGTGTGCGAAATGGGAAAAAACGCTGTGTAGTCTCTTCTGTTGAGTGTTTTTTTTTCTCTCTCTCTTTGGCGGGTTTCTCTTTTGTTACACTACATCTGTCGCGCGTTACTTACTGCTTTGCATTTCCGCAGGTTGTCCCACTTTTCCAGAAATTCTTTTTTGTCGCGCTTGCCTTTTTTTTTCTTTTCCTTTTGCTCGTTTGCCGAGGTGTGGCGAGCATACCGTGCCCCGAACCTCTGCTCCTTTCTCGTATGCCGTTTTTCCCCCTCTACGTGCCCATGTAAAGACGATAGTGCTCTCCGATGAGAGGCCCCCCTACAAAGAGGAGTACACACAGTGGCAAGTTGAAAAAAAAAAAATACATACATACATATATATATGCATATATGTATGTGTAAAAATGTTTTTCCCCTGGTTAGCCATTTAACTACATCTCACCTTATGATATTTCTTTTTTTTTTTTTTTTTTTTTTCTCCTTTCTGCGTACTTGGCGCGTGTGCCCCTGCGTGCGCGGGGGTACTCTACACATGAGTACACATGCACGAGTGATAGTCTTGGAGCTTCATGGATGCATTTTTTTTCCTCCCCCCATGCTATCTACATCGCCGTTGTGCAGGTTCTTCCACCTCGCCATTGTGCAGTTTTCTCCACGTCGCCATTTTGCAGCTTCTTCTCCACGTGGCCCGAAAAAAAAAAATGCATGCATAGGTGCGTACTGTGTCCCTTAGTCCAAATGTGCATACATTCAGGAGGACACTTGTATACGCGCATGTTTCTCTAGCGACTAATTGATTTTCAGTCCTTGGAGGTATTTCTGCGCGAATGTTTCTTTAGCATATGTATGTGTCCCGATTCACTTTTCCATCCTCCCCTTGGATTCATAACGACTCAGCCATTCGCCCTTTTAATTTCCCACCCGTTTGACCATGTATGAAAAAAGAGCAAATGTCTATCCGCGCGGTTTCTCCAAAGTGATGCGAATGTGAAGCGAACGGGAAGCGAATGTGAAGCGAACGGGAAGCGAATGTGAAGCGAACGAGAAGCGAATGATAAAGTGAACCATACGAAACGTGCGAAGCTCATGTAAAGAATCACTTTACTCATGTCCTACGCTTTAACACATCGCGCTTTGCTTCTCCCTCCACCGTGACGCCTTCTTATTAACTGCATGCGATGTGTGCCCCCCTCCCTTTCACCTTCTGTCCATCACCCCTAAGATGAATGATTCGGCATCGCTCAAAGGAGATGTCCCCTTTTGTAACGACGGCTTCTCTTTTTAACTCCGTTTGCCTCTCCCTTGGCATTCGCACCCTGCTCACACTCGTGAAATGGGTATGCTTGACTCTTCCGAAAAAAAACACACATGAGGAGCGAATCCGTTGTATTAGCCATCCGTTGTACAGTCCCCCATTTCATAGTCATCCTTTGTACAGTCACTCCCCCTTGCATCTCCTCCTCGTTGCCTACCCACTTCTACACCAGAGCACAGATGTACACATGCCACCCACTCCTCCGCAATTAGAAGGAGTAGCTAGCTATCCGAAGCAGTGCACGTCCCTACCTGTGGGGTTACTCCAGAAGGAACTTCCCTACTTGGAGTGACTAGCGAATGTGATACATTGTTTCTGACCTTGTTGCATGCATAAGGTATATGAGAGCCTCCCGGGGAGTGGTTCCCCTTCGACTTTCGTTGTTTGTGCTTGCACTCTGTAAGGGAGTCACATGCGTGCGACATTCACACGGTATAGAGAGCACCGCGTACACCCCTGCTCCTGCACCCGAGAGGTTGGAGCTACAAATGGACGCTTTCGTTCCATCCCTCCACCTGGTGACAACTGCTTATATGAAGCACGTGTTTTTTTTTTTCCTCCCCTCCTCTGTGGATGTTTTGTTACCTCAGTTGTATTTTCGTCTTCGTCCTCTTGGTCATCTTTTTCTCCATCTTTTTTTTTTTTTTTTTTTTTTTTCTCCCACCTTGTTTTTTCCCTCCAGTGGTATACAGCCATTAAGAGGGAAAGACGTAACCACATAGAGAAGTAGAAGTGGAATAACAAATATAGGCACAAGAAGAGCTACACGTACGGATACAGCTGCGACTACAGATACCAGTACAAATGCACGTGCCCGATTAACAAACTGAGGGGCTCTCCAGAGAAGTGCATGCCGTTGTGCATCCCCTGTATTGAGTGCCCCACACACACATGGACAACGTTCACTGTCTATATGAAGTGACCGATACTCCAGGGCGTCGATTCCATTGGCAAAAACATTGTCTATCTCCACCTGCACCTTTTCCATTTTTGTCTTTTCCCCTTTTTTAATGTATCCACCCGTGTACTCGAGAAGTGATCAGTGGCATTGCACGGGATGATCCGATTTGTCGGGACGACTGTTCCTTCGGTGGAAGCACTCTCAAAGGGAGTCAAATGGACGAGTCCATCTCCTGCGTAGTTCATTTCGCAAAGTAGTTATTCCCCTTGTAGCGTGCGCGTCGTTCCATTCGTAGCTTCTCTTTTCCCTTCCTCAGAGAATCGGTGGACGGAGAGGACTTGCATCCGAAGCGACGTCCCGGATGTCTTCACCTTTGTGTCCGTCTGTCAATCTGTTTGTCTGTCAATCTGTCTGTCCCTCTGTGTGGTCATCCTTGTCTCGAACTTTCATCCCTACAGTGTCCACTCGATTAGCCACTCGATTAGCCACCCGATTAGCCACCCGATTAGCCACCCGATTAGCCACCCGATTAGCCTCCCGATTAGCCACTCCATTTCCCCTCCCAATTGTGCCTTTTTCATTGCCCCTCCCAATTGTGCCTTTTTCATTGCCCCTTCCCCGCGTGGACCCCCAGTTATCGCCCCCACTGAAGTGTGATGTGCTTACTTAGCGGCGAAGGGGGCACGCGCGACTGGTTGAAGCTTCTCCGTTTTGTCTTCTTAGGAGGGATGTGGAATACGTTTTACCTACCCGGAGGGAGAAGAAATTTTCTTCGCGTCGCCCCAGTAGGATCTAATTAATTCGAAGTCAGAGTGTACCAATCCAGCGCGCGTTGGTTCGTCCATGCTGACGAGGGAACCCATCTCGAGCTGTAGCATCACATGCTCAGCGTGACCTCGGAAGTGTCTCCACCCCCAGTCAACTTGTATCTTAATTGATTTATTAATAGGAGGATTTCACCCCCCACACAGGAACACATACATAGGTATAGTCCTTCTCCTTTCTCGTCTTCTCCATTTCGATTAACTAACTGATTACGTGCTGATCCGTCCTGTCAGTGAAGAGGAGCAAAATCATTTCCACTCATCAGCCACCACGAACTGTCACTCTTGCGTAATCGCATGGCGGGAAGGAAAAAAGGAAAAGAAAAAGATACAAGAAATAGAGAAAATAGAGAAAATAAACAAAATAGGGAGGAGAAACGCATCATTCTACATACGGACGTGGCTCTTCTCCTCACCGCCTCACCATACTAATTGAAGCCATAGAAGTGACCACATTTTTACATCCTGTAATTCCTTCGTTTGGGTTTTTTTTTTTTTTCTCTTTTTCTTCTTTTTTTTGAGCCCATACGGTTGGACAGGTGCCTGCCTTGAAGGGGTTCCCCTTTTTGTCGCCCCAGCCGATGAGAATGGTGACATCCGTGAGAGAGGGGGTCATGTCTGCCTACGTGCACACAAACGAGACAAGTGGTCACATGAATGAACTGCTCATCAGGAATGGAACGTCCAACGAAGGCAGCTACGGAAGGGGAGAAGGGGCAGAAGTGGAAGAAGTAGGCGAAGCGAAAGAAAGAACAGGTGCACACAGCGGTGTGGTGACGAGCAATCAAATGGCGCAAAGGAAGACTCTCCAAAGGGGGAGTCTCCAAAGTGGAGTGCAACCCAACGGTTACATTCTCCATGTGAAGGGAGACAATCATTCGCTTGCAAACGCGAGTGACACAGTGCCGAATAATATCATGCACATCTATCTAAATGGGAAGAAGAACACACCAGATTGTCATCCGAAGCAGTTCATCTCTACCCAGTATGCAAACACGAGCCGTTTTTTCGATGAGAAACACTGCTACGTGCCGACAAACCACTTTGATTACGTGAATGACGCGGACAACAATTTGGGTCCCTTTTGTGAAGAAACTACCATGGACGATACAGACAACGATCGAAGTGCGATGAATCTGGGGACAGAACAGACCTCCTCGGAAGGACTATACATGCATATGCTCCGGAGTAGTCAAAGGGATCAACCCTTTATTGGAGATCACCATCAGGGGGATTTCCTCCAAAAGAATGAGATACTCAGATATAATGATGTGAATGGAGGAATGTTGCCATCCGTTTTGGAATGCGGAGGTAGGGACCACTCAAATGGGGACAAGCCAGACAACCTCATGATTGATCACATTTTGAAACGGGCACTCCTGAGCAGCGACATTTTGCAGAACGAAGTTTTAAGCAGCGACATTTTGCAAGACGAGGTTTTAACTGGCGACATTTTGCAAGAGGAGGTTTTAAGCGGAGCCCTTTTAGGCAACGTCATCTCGGAGGTGAAGATTCCGGGGGGGAGCATCGTCGGCAACGGGAGTCTGCGGAGTGGAGTTTCTCCAAATGGGGTCTTTCTAAATGGGTTTTTCCTAAACGGGTGTGCTGCGAACGAGTGTGCTGCCAACGGGTCCTCCCCATCTCAGCAGGCAGGCATTGACCACGACGGATACCCCCACGAGGGAGAGTTCACCCGCGGAGACTTCCCCCGCGGGAACGAAGACTCCAGAAGGGAATTTCATCTGAACAGTCAGGCGATTCTAGGAACGGATCCTTTGGCCAGGGAAAGTAGCCAAATAAGTTACAGTGCAGTGAATGGAGGTGCCTTCCACGAGAGTTTTTCAGACACTTATGGACCTCCCATAGAAGGGAGCCTCTTCTACAATGCAGAGTTGCATGGAGAGGGAATACAAAATGATGAGGAAAATGAAAATCGAAGTGACAGTCAAAATGGCAGCGAAAATGAAGATAACCGTGACGATTACAATGAGGAAGTGAATCGAAGCTGCACAGATGGACTGCATCTCCACTACGGTCAAAACAGCAGGGGGGATGGCGGCACGGGGGGAAAAAGCCTGTATGTGTCATCAAGCCGAGTGAGCGATGCCAGTGTGGGCAGCGTTGCCGCTGGGAGGAACATACAGACGACAGACTGGAATGATGAACGAATGGACTATTTCGCATCGTGCAGGTTGAGAGAACTCAGAAGAGAAGACAATTCAAGTGCTGCTCATAGTGAGGGAGTAGCAGTGATAGGAGAGGGGCCCCCCTGTACAGGAACAGGTCAGCGGATCTTTTCCATTCGTAAGAAGACAGATCTAGTCAGCAGATGGAATGATCCCTCTTTTAATAATATGGCTTGCCCTAATGGTGAGGAAGAAGCCCCTCTCGATCTGCCCCTTCACGTGACACCACTCTATACAGAGTCAAATCAGGAAGGGGGTCCTCCCGAAGATGCAGACGCGAAACCTTATGGAGACTATTCCACAGTGAAGTATGAAGGGATCCATCCCATTGCTAACAGAGACACGTTCCCTAGTTACATCTGTGAGCGTCCCATGGGGCTTACCCATTTCTGCGAAACATACTCGGGGGGTCACTCCTCCTCGTTGTCGAATCAGATGGATGTCTTACATGTGGAGGTATACAATAATGGCTCTTCCCACTTGGGGTTAGAAGGCTCCTTTGCAAACAATATACAGTGTATTAATGCCCGTGTAAAAACAGAACCCATGGCAGAGGAAGACAGTCAGGTGATCCGAGACGCAGATGTGAACGCGGCACACTTCGATGAGTTGAAGTTTGAAGAGAGAGCACATAGTTGGAGTCTTCCACGTGGAGTGATCAAAGGGGAGTCATCCACTGGAGAAATATATTTTAACAGGACTATCCCTGCGAGCGTCGCGAAGGGGAAGGCACCAATGCGGGACTCACCCATGGGGAGAGCACCATTTAATGGCGGTGATCTTTATCCGAGACTGTACACACAGGGTAGCATGCACAGTAGTGCGATTCTGAACCCAAACAGTAATGCGCCCTTCACTCCGAACAGTAATGTGCACTTCAATCGGAACAGTCCAATGATCCTCCCCCGGGGGCCAGCGACCCACTCGCGACAATGCACCCGTGTCAGCGACGGAGAGACGCACAACGTGAATAGTGATTACCCCTTTAAGGACGTCACAGTAGAGGAGGCACCACTCGGTGCAGACAACGTATACCCCTATAGTTACCAAAGGGATGTCATACCCCCTGCTGGAGACAACCGAATGGGGAAACAGCAGAATCAGCAGAACGAGGAGAACAAGCAGAAGGAGGAGATCCATTTGCTACATCAGGAGGATCTATTTAATAAGGGCAACGTCTCTTATTTCAGCCTCCACAGTGTAACTATGGATCCTTTCGAAGATGCGTACAATGCAGGGAATCGCGTCTTGTCGGCCTGCTCCGACAGCTGTGAGGCATCCGTAGGGAGAAGCCCATCCATGGGGGGGAGCCTCCACGATGTTAGTCCTGTTGGCAGTCCCATAGCAGCAGGTTCTACTACCGATTTGCAAAATCAGGACCCATTTTCACGAAACAACACATGTAGTAGTCCGTATGGAAGGGACCTAATGGTGGAAAGAATGCACAGCAATCACTGCTCAGTGGTATATCCCCGATTTATCCAGAACGACATGTCTGGAGATGCAAATCATCCTTTGGGTGGTCCTCCACTGATGATGATGAAAGGAAAGAACCCCATCAATCGCTCTCATGAGTTCGTTGAAGCGTCCAACAAGTGCGTTAGTTTGCCGAGGTCTGTCGGTATGAGAGTCATATCACCTGAGAACAGCGGCTCAGGAAATGGTGGGACTTTCCTCAGAAACGAACCTATATTCGTGGGTTCTAACTCGTGTAGGACAATCAATGGGATCAACGATTCGTGTTCCATGCAGGTAGATGTAGATGCGTCAAATGGATTGTGCCCCCAAAATGGAGGCATGAACCAGATCGGAAGCTACAATTACGACTTGCTAACGTTAAAGCAGCGAAGCAGTCATCACTATGATGGTGTCACCGATGCGATGGTGAAAGGAAGACATGATGATGCGTCATATAGCTATGCCAATGAATCTGTTGGAGCAGAAAATAATTATGTGCATCTAAGGGGGGGATACTTAAACGGTGATCAAGAGTTTGGCAGTGGGAATTACTCCACAAATCTTAGCGTGGTGAGGACGAAGGGATTTTCCCATGTCGCCAGAGGGGACTATGGAAAGGACACTAGGAGCAGCACTACGACCAGTGTCCTAAATGAGGAGATGCTACCAGGGAGTGCCTTCTCCAGGGGGAATATCAACCTACAAGATGATTCCTGCGTCGACACGATACGTGAGAGGGTGATGAAGCTGATGGCCATGAAGCTGCAGAGCAACAACGGGGCGAGCTGCACCAACGGTGTGAGAAGCATAGGATGTACAGGTGACATGGCGTGCAACACGGGATGCACAAGCGTCATCCCTATTGGCGGCAATTACGACGGCTTCCCCCGCACTAATTGCAGCTCAACGAAAGTTTCCATCGAGAAGTGCAACTCCACGACCTTACCACAGGTGAAGTCTGTCCAGACGTGGGATCCCCATCGGAGTGTCTACCCCGGCGGCGGTGCCCCATCGCAGAAGCCATCTCTACAGAGCAGCGGCGAGGTCAACACTGGCATCACCAATCGGTGGCCTGCCATCCCTAGAGTGGCTTCCCCCCGCATGGTCGAAGCGGCCAAAACGAAGCTGCTTAGTGTTCTTCCGTTTGTCCTCAGACCTCGTATGGTTAAACCACGTGTTGGCACGCGAGATATCGGTACACCTCGCATTGGTGTACCTCGCATTGGTGTACCTCGCATCGCCACACACGTCATCCGCTGCGGTCGAGATAGTGTTCCCCGCCGCCTTCACCTCTACCTCTTCCAACTTCGCGTTGGCACCCCGGGAGTGCCCCCCACAAGGATGAGCGTCATCCGTCCTTTCAGACGTAGCCGTTCCAAGCCGCTTAACACTGCTTTTGGGAAGCTGCACCCTGCCATCGAAGATCGCCCTCGCCGAGACGAACAAATGGTACTGATGAAGGGTGTGTGTGGAGAAAATGCAGAAGAAGCCAACGTCACGAATGGTGACATCCCCCACAGTGGGAACCTAAACTATGAGGAAAATCGAACGTGCGAAAGTAGCAATTACTACCAACCTGTGATGGAGAAAAAAGGAACAAAAAAGCGATCCAGAAAATCGAGGGTAAAAAGGAAAAATAAGATTTTCGGAGGTATTGTAAAAAAAGGAGGCATTTGTTTTGACCTGGAGATAGAATCACGTCGGATTAAGGAGACCCCCTTCTGTGCTTACTCCTTGACTGACCTACTTAACAGCCAGAACGGTGCTAGGAGGGAGGGGGTAGGGACAACTGGGGACGAAGGCAGAGACATGTTGTGGTGTTCCTGCGACATTCATCATAACGTTAATTGCTTCATCGATTATGTCGAGTTTTTAAGGGGGAAGACGATGGAGGAAGGGGAGGAAGAGGAGGAGGAGCAGCAGGGGCAGGAGCAGCAGGGGCAGGAGCAGCAGGGGCAGAAGCAGCAGGAGCAGAAGCAGCAGGGGCAGAAGCAGCAGGGGCAGAAGCAGCAGGAGGACCGGACGCAGCAGGAGCAGACGCATGGCGAACAAAATGACGAGACGAGTGACAGTCGACGGGATGACCACATAGACGGGAACGACGCGAGAGACGAATGTCAGAGAGAGTCTTTTAACAAAAAAACGGACCGAAGCAGGGAGGAAGACACACAACGGATGGGAAAGGAATCAAAAGATGGCCCCCAAAACAGAAACCTCCTCCGAAAATGCGACAACGTATACTACAATGTTAATAAAATCTGGTCTTCTAATTTCAACAGACCTCTGGGAGACATCGGTAGAAAGCTCATATTAAAAGAAATCCGCGAACTGCATTATAAGGATGCATCCAAGACGACATCACTTCTGATGAGAGAAGGTCTTGATTATGGCAAAGTCCGATTTATGAAGGTAAGTGAGCTGTACCATTATATGTACGCACTAGGTGTCTTTGAATACGCTGTCAAAATCTCTCTTGAATTTGGATCAAACATTCGAATGAGCACTGTAGTGACTCAAGGAAACTATCGAGACACGTGTAATAATCTGAGTAACGGATATGATTTCTGTTTCATTTGTTGTTCACACAAGAATCACTCTCTGAGTTACATGCCTGTGGGGGTGAACTTGACTGAACATCGGATATACGTAAAAGGCTACTGCACTTTTATGGAAGAATTTGCTTCCCGCTATGCGGTGAAGAGGGCGGAGAGACCTGCCACACGGAGGACTCCTATCCGTAAGTTTCTTCCCCCGGATGGTTCTTCCGCGGGGGGGGAGGCTAGCAGTGGCGTTAGCGGTGTTAGCGCTGTTAGCGGTGTTAGCGCTGTTAGCGGTGTTAGCGGCGGCATCGCACATAGCAGCACCGTTAGCAGCGGCGTCGGCATCGAACATAACACCACCGTCAGCAGTTGCCCCGGTATCAACCCGAGTAGCAGTCCCAGTAGTGCAGTCAGTTGGGGACCCAGCAACGCATTCGCCGGTAACACATTCGGCAGTAACACATTCACCGGCAATGCATCCACCGGCAACCCATTTAGCTTCCGTGCCAGTGGCGCCTTCAGTTGTGGTCCCAGCACCCGCTTCACCTGCGAAGCGGACGCCTCACCTGCCGATCATATCTCGGAGAGGGAGCAACTTCCCACACAGGCAGAGACCCACAGCAGCATCCACGTAGGCATGGCTAATCCGAATTACGCAACCACATGTTAGTGCCATTGGAGCGCTTCAAACATGATTTGCCTAACACAAGAATGGCTTTGATATAGACACGGGCAATGGCCAGTTTGAAGTACCTCCCTAGATTGCACGCACGGGTTCACCTCTGTATGTACGTATGCATGCGTTGGGATGGAGCAGAGGTAGCAGCGGAGGTAGCAGCGGAGGTAGCAGCGGAGGTAGCAGCAGAGATAGAAGGAGTGCTTCACCCCTCCTTCCCCCCCCCCAGGCACCGCCGGTCCGGTTTGACCACCACCACCAGACACGCACAACTCAACAACGTAGTAGCCTCCAGTGTGACCCTCTTCACGCGCCGCAAACATTTGCACCTCCCTTCAATTCGCAGATCGAAGCGGGTATGGGGGTGCGTCAGGCTGTTCGCCTGATGGGCGGGAGCTCCTGAAGGGCTACCTCGATGGGGAAGCCAATGAGGCGAAAGAAGTGGGAGAAGCGAAAGACGTGGAACAAGCGAACGAAGCGAATGAAGCGATGGAATCGATTGAATCGATTGAATCGATTGAATCGATTGAATCCGCTCCGTTTCCACGCTCCGATCAAGGAGCTATACATCACCCACTTGTCCCCCCCGTGGAGAACCTAATGAACAACCGAATGGTGCCTTTAACGGGTGACCTGGTTTCGGAGGGCCGCCATCCTAAGGGAGAAGGTGAATGTCAGGACGACGCACACACCAAAAGCAACGCGAGTGACGCAGAGGAGGAAGAGGAAGCACAGGAAAAGTATTGCAATGTGAAGGACATGAAGAAGGGTGATGAAGACGACAAGGGGAGTGGAAGCAATGGCATTTCCAGAGGTACCGCCACTGGCGGTGTTAATAGAATTGCCTGCTGCAACGTCAGTAGTTATTCCTATGGCTGCACCTCTGGTTACGCCTCGGGCAGTGGCTCCACCTGCTACGCGTACACGGGTCGAGGGATGACTAGCGTCGGTAGCTACCAGCCGTACTACCAGAAGAACTGTGAGTACCTCCACAAACTGTTAAGCCACCCTCGAAGGGAGAAAGTAATCCCGTGTTGTTACACCAGAGGAAGATGCGACCCTACCGGCGAGGTGCCTCTCCCGTCAACATTGAAAGGGAAGGCATGTCCAAATTGGAAGGAGCTCATATGGATCCTAATTAAGAAAGAGGCGCGTAATTGTCGTCAGCGTGGCGAAGAGAAGGAAGGGAAGTTAGTAAAAGGGATAAACAACCCGTACGAGGAGAATGAGGCCAAGGAGTCATGTCCATATATTCATTCTGAGATTGATTCTAACGGTGGACGCCACTTCTACATAGGGCAGGAAAAAATCTCGAACCCCCAAAGAGCTGCCAGAGGGGGTCACCATGACAGCGTGAAGGGAGATGAGGAGAAACATTCGCACCGTGAAAAATTGAAAGAAGTCGAAAGGGAAGTTGTGAAGGGGGAAGTGGAAGCAGGAGAAAGTGTTCTCTTAGAAGGAGTACCCCCAAAATGCGACCACTTCGTAGAAGGAGTCCCCGAACAATCCGAGCTGCACACCGAAAGAGAAGAAGCCAAGCAGTCAAAAAGAAAAGATAAAATTCCATATCGTCGCGCGGGGGAGGATTTCGCGCAAATGGAATGCATGCACACATATGGATTCCCAGGCACAGGTGAGAGCGGACGGGGAAGGAGGACCAAAGGCAGGAGCAAACCGTGGAGCGAATGCTGGAGCAGACTCCGCACCAAACGCACGCGCGGAGACGCCGCTAGCATAATCAAACGGATCAAAAGGAACAAAGTGTACGCATCCATAATAAGGAACCTACGTAGGCAGATGTGTACATGGAGGGATGAAGAAGGCACACACGAGAAAATCACAAAAAGAGAAAAAAACTTCACTTTGGTGAGTAATAGCCACTGTTTGGAGGAAGTCCAGCAATTGCTTCTATTTCAAGGACGGAAGATAATACACCTGGATGAAGCTCAGCGAGGGGCAAGCGAAATGGTCTATCGGCCGATGCAACCAATTGATCCTTATCCATATGAGTACCCCCCCCTTTCGTGGAGAGAAGGAAGATGCGTGAGCCCACTTCAAACGTCCCTACAGATGATGCGAGGGAACATAAACACAGACAACTCGTTAACTCAGAGAAGACGAATGCATGAGCACTACTCAGTCGTCCGCTTATGCGGAAGAAATGTGATGAGGAAGGGAAGGCGAGCAAAATGGAGAAAGGACCGACTCGACAATGTCATTCAATTTGTACGATTCTTTAGGGAAGTGTCTCAAGTGAGAAGACCGAAAAATGGGTCCCATTCCGAACGAGACAGTGATTCGAAGGAGCTCTCTCTCAACAAAAGATGTGGCAGTCGCGAGGGGAACAGCTCCCCGAGCAGCCTATCCTGTAGGACCAATTGTATAGCTACCCCCATTGGAACCTCCCATGGGGGGAGGTCGCCATGGATGCTGCCGCGACGAATGACGAAAAACAGAAGGTGCACCAGTGAATAGCAAAAGGAGAGAAGAACAGGAAGGAAGAAGAGATGGAAAGGAGGGTTCGCAATCGAAAGGGGGGACCAAACGGATAACAAAACGGCTGACCAAACCGCTGACCAAACCGCTGACGACATAACTAGGGCCAACAAAACGTTTGGAAGTACTTCCCCCCTCTATGACGCGGTTACCAGCCCCAGTCTTCCGAGGCGTCAAAGGGGAGCAGGCGGCACTTGGAGCGCTGCATGTAGGGCCTCATGGATGCCTACGTCAGGGAAGAGCCCAACTTGACTGAGTGACCAAGTCGGTAGCGCACCTTCTTCGTCTACCCCCTTCCATACATTACTACACAGAGAAGAAAATCAGCTGTCATGGACCAAAGGAAGACACGCAGTTCGAAATGCACCGCGTTGGAACCAAAATAAGGTGGAAAGTTTTCACCCAATTTGAACTTAGCGATTTGAAAAGGTTTGTTAAAGAGCTCATGAAAGGAGACCAGCCAGGGATAGGAAGTAGCTCATGGTACTGCCCGCCGTCCTGCCCGCCGTCCTGCCCGCCTTCCAACAAGAGACAAATAAGTGGGGGGTTCCTCTAACCTCCATCACAACTGATAACCAAAGCGCATGCACCATTTTTCTACGTCAAACGATTGCCCTCATGAGTGGAACAACAATAGGGGTGATGGCTTCTGTAACCGTTGGACAGAGGCACACATAGCTAATCCCTGCTGTGTGTCGAGAAACCCCTCTCTCCTCCTTCTCGCAGATGACTAATCAAATACGTGTCACTGTGTGGATCATCCGTGTGGCTGTCTACATCCTCGAATAGACACATACAGAAACACGCACGAAACTTTAGACGGAGCAAAAAGCCAGTTCATCCGCTTCAACAGTGCTAACTCGGTCAACAATGATAACACCGCTTTGTCAACGCTTTATCACCGCTTTGTCAACGCTTTATCACCGCTTTGTCAACGCTTTATCACCGCTTTGCCACCACTTTGCCACCGCTTTACCACCGCTTTACCACCTCTTGACGAAACCCCAAGTGGCGCACCCCCCGCTTCAATTGCCCATACAATTTGGATGAAGTGTCTTCCCCTACCATGGCGCAAGAGGAGTCCATCCTCCCCCTGTCTTACATCCCTCTGCACAGAAACCCACCAGAAAGAGCTTTCATTTTCGAAACGGAGAACCTTCAAAATTGTAAGTGTTATCCCTGCTCGGTGTGTGTGTGGGAGGGTTACAAAAGTGCAACACCATCGTGTTACTAAAAAAGGTTTTTTCTGTTTTTTTTTTTTTTGTAAAATTGACCATATAGACGTAACTTCCATGTTGGAGGGGCGGGGAGGCCCTGCTTCCTCTCCGATAAAGAAAGGCCATCTGGATAGCGCCAAAATTACGTGCCTTCTTGCAATAGCACACGAAGGCATACATTTTTGCGTGTGTACTCCTCCCCTGCGGGGGCCTAGCCAGGGCCAACCTTCGGAATGTCGAAGTGCTCGCTGAGAGAAGCTAAGTTGTCATTAAACTTCTGCAGTCTCTCACGGTAACTCTCCTTCAAAATTCTTTCAATTCGTTGCTTCTCCCTTTTCTTTAATACCAGCTGATAGGCTTTTTCCGCCTCGGTTAAATTCAGTTGCATAACTTCCTTCAATTTTGTTTCATCGGCTAGTTTTTCCGTGCCATCCTTCCCAGTCTCCCTTTCAATTTCACGTACACTTGTTCTTCCATCTGCACTCATGCCATAGTCCTTCCCCTGGCCATACCCTTGGTCATTGTACATTGTCCCATTTTCTTCATCGTAATTACTCCTATCCGTTTTGTCTTCCCTGATTTTTTTTTTTTTTTTGCCATCCCGTCCAGCTGCGTACTTGGACTCTTTGGAGTGTCTGCCTTTTTTAATTTTCGAATCCTTCAGTTTTAGCTTTCCTCCAACGAATTCGCTGTCTTTCATTTTATTTCTTCTGGGGTGCTACTCTAACGTGGAAAAGTGGGGCAAATGAAAGTGCTCCTTAATGGCATACCGGGCGATCTTTCACATTATGTTCTTTTGGAAATTTTCACCTGACCTGTTCAGAAAAAAAAAATTAAAAAAAAAATTAAAAAAAAAATAAAATAAAAAATAAAAATTCCACTTTGGAATGGCTAGCTGGGGGAAGTGGTGGAGAACATTCCGGAGCATGCTCGGGCGCCACAACGGAGACGACTTGCAAGTGCGTCTGCGAGCGTGTCTGCCAGCATGTCGGCGTGTCTGTACTTCTATGCGACTGTGCGACTATTCCCTTTTGCGCCCGCTTCGGATGTGCTAACATGGGGGCGTTGTTCTCAGGGCAACTCCTTCCCCTCATCCGCATATAAATAGTGAAAAATGAAAATCAAAATGGCTATGGAAATGCCTGCAGGGGGGTGGAATGATAGGACGGGCGGTACACTCAGATGGGCGGGACACTCGGATGGACCTCCTCTCAGTCGCTGCGCCCGCTGCGAGCAATCAGAAGCATTTCGTGCAAATTCCCTTCTTTGCAGCTATGAAGCTAAACCACCAGCAGAGCGCTTGCCGCCGCTCTCCCAAAAAATGTATCCAGGGAAATTACCCAGGATGTTTGAGACTAAGTACAGCTCATAGTCCATGGTGTTTTGTGCTTCCTCTGTGCTTCCTTCCTTCGGAGGAAATTCTCACAAATGGGGTGATCAGTTGTAGGAATGTTTCTTTGACGAATTGGAAAAATGGCGCGACAGCTACTCTTTGCGCAACAGCTTCTTTTTGCGCGAAGATGTGCTTTCCCCCTTCGCCCCGCGTTTGCTCCAATTTTTCCGTTTACTGCTTGAGCTGATGGTGCAGCGATTTTTTTCCCTCGCTGGGGTGCTACGTTTGGTGCTATGCCGCGTGGGACGATATCGTATGGCGCTGTCATCTTTGCAGGGCCCCGTTCGGGAACCCCGGTGAACCGCCAACCAGCCGATAAGCTTCACGGTGAACCCTTTTCCACCCGTCATATAAAACACTTCAAATGGAAGTATAACCTCCAGTCATTTTGCCAATGCCCAGGATTCGTTCTACTGGACCGAAATTTCACGTCAGGTGATCGCACCAGTGTTGTCGATGTGATATTTTCCCTGGGCTGGGAATCCTACAAAGGGACGTAGCAAATCGGGGATGTGGGGCAGTATATACCTTCACCTGGGGAGGGTAACGCTCCTAGCAGTTGGGTCCCGCTGAAGGGTTAGAGGCTCACCTGGTCCACCTCACAAGGACGATGATAGTATCATACGGCTCGCCCGCGCTGAAGAGGCACACCTCTGTGCTAGCGAAAAGGTTGCCAAAAGGGAAAAAACTCTTTCTCTACCTGAACAGTGCAGGGAGAAACAGAACCTTCTCCTCCATCTGTGTGGACAACTTGCGAAACATCGGAATCAGTGCACATATAGATGCAGGAAAAACGACTCTAACAGAGAGGATTCTGTACTACACAGGGAAAATAAAAAGCATACATGAGGTGAGAGGAAGTGATGGAGTAGGAGCAACAATGGATTCAATGGATCTAGAAAGAGAAAAAGGAATAACCATCCAGTCAGCAGCAACGAATTGTAACTGGCATTTTAACGATAAGAAGTTTACCATAAACATAATCGACACACCTGGACATGTCGACTTCACCATCGAAGTGGAAAGATCTCTCCGAGTCTTAGATGCAGCGGTTCTTGTTATTTGCGGAGTATCTGGAGTGCAAAGCCAGACATTAACAGTGAACAGACAAATGAATCGCTACTTCATCCCCAGGATATTATTCATAAACAAGCTCGACAGAGATGGTGCAAATGTTGAAAGGACCATGAATACCATCGAGAAGAAGCTAAATTTGAATACTCTCCTTTTGCAGATGCCAATTGGGATTGAGCAGAGGTTTAAAGGAGTATACGACCTTGTGTTGAGAAAGTGCTACTTATTTAAGGGTCTAAATGGGATCACCGTGGAGGAAGTGAACGATGCTGAGGTGAGTATACACGATCCATCCTTCTCCCACGAAGTGATGGAGATGCTTAGAACCCGTATGTTCGAAAAGCTAGCTGATGTGGATGACGAATTTGCTGATGTGTTTCTAAACCAGGAAGTTAACGACATAAGGGCGGAAGAGATCATTCGCGCCATACGCAGGTGCACCATCAAGAATGCCATCGTTCCCATCTGTCTGGGAAGCGCCAAGAACAACGTGGGCGTCCAGATTCTGCTCAACTACGTGTGCAGCTTTCTGCCCTCCCCCCGGGAGGTGGGCAGCTACGGCTACGTCTACGAGGGGGGCGCGCACACAGGGGGGAGCGAAGCCAGTGCCGGCACTGCAGCCAGTACCGCCACTGCAGCCAATGCAGCAAACTGCGCCCCCGCGCAGGGCAAAGGGCGAAGGCGTGTCGAGCTACAGTGCGACAGCACGCTGCCCATGGTGGGCTTTCTGTTCAAAATACAGGAGGACGCGATGCACGGCCAAATGAGCTACTTCCGCATTTACCAGGGGAAGATCAAAAAAAAGGACAACATAATGAACATGCTAACGAGCAGAAGAGAAGTGGTAAAGAAGATTTTAAAAATGCACTCGAATATGGCCCAAGAAGTGAGCGAAGCGCATGCAGGGGATATCGTTGCAATTAATGGGATTAGCGGATGCACAGGGACGACCTACACGAATGGAGTCACGTCCAATCTGCACCTCCTAAATATACATGTGCCCAAGCCAGTCCTATCCGTGGCAGTGCAGATCGAGAAGAAAGGAGACATGACTAAGCTGACCAAGGCATTAAACAAGTTCGTCAGGGAAGACCCAACATTTCACGTCAAAACGGATGAGCAAACAAAGGAAATTTTATTCGAAGGAATAGGGGAACTACAATTGGAAATCTACAAAGAGAGGCTAAAAAGGGAATACGGCATAGGGGTCCAGCTGAAGAATCCCAAAATAAACTTCAAAGAGACCATTACCAAGCCGTATGAATGTACGTACACATATAAGAAGCAGAAGGGAGGTGCAGGACTGTATGCACATGTTCATGCGATTTTTGAAACGGTGTCTGATGATTACAATGAGACAAGTTACTGCTCCTTTGTCAATGAAGTGGTGGGAAATGATCTCCCAAAAATTTTCATTCTGTCAATTGAGAAAGCCTTTAAAGAACAAGTGGAAAAAGGTTACCTGAACAGTTCAGAAATTATTAACATGAAAATGAGATTAATTGGAGGGAAGATTCACGAAGTGGATAGCAACGATTTGGCATTTAAAAGAGCCACCATTCATCTGATTAGAGAAAACTATCAGAACTTTGTTCCTGTCCTTCTGGAACCCATTATGGTTGTGGAAATAATTTCACACTATGAACATCAGAGCAGCATCCTCACCAGCATCACCAAGCGGAAAGGATTAGTAACCAACATCGTTAACCACATGAACGCCGTTCATATTTATGCCGACATTCCCCTAAAGCATATGTTCAATTATATCAATGAGATTCGCTCCATTACACAGGGCCAGGGTACCTACACCATGGAGTTCGCTCGGTATGAGGAGGTCCCCAAGAGCGACTTGGACGAGATCCAGCGCCAGGCGGGGAGCGGCAATAGGGGTGGATAAGAAGTGTGAATAGGAGTCAATAGGAGTGAATAGAAGTGAATAGGAGTCAATAGGAGTGAATAGCAGTGAATAGGAGTCAATCGACGTCACCACGTTAAGTGCAACGGGGGGCTACCCCCCCTTCGCCTCAAAAAGTGGCCTCCCATAGGGACAACTTTCCACGTGCTCTCTACCCACACTTGACGCGCAGATCATATGTACGCAGGTGCGCCGCAAACCACTTTTGCGAGTTTGCTACCGTTGGGCCAGCTTCAACATCGAGGGGGAATTCCTCCACGTTTTTTTTTTTTTTTTTTTTTTCACCTAACCGCAACGGCGATTGTGACTGCAAATGGGTATGCCACAGCAGTGCGATTTTATTTTCTTTACCTCCTTCGACTCCCCACGCTAATGTCGCTTCGCATGCCCGTATCAAGCAACTTCGCCTCTCCACGGCAACGAATCGGGGCGCTCTCCACCGCTCCATGCGGCTTCAGCTAAAGCAAAGCGGAAAAAAGGGGGGCACCTCTAACACCGTCAAGCGTATACGAAGAGTCAGCACATGTCAAACGTACCTTCGTATGGGTGTAAAATGTGACTGCAAACGGATGCGCCCCTGCGCGGCATGCGATGTAGAGATACACCCGGTTCGTTCCTGGGACATCCCTCCACAGCCACAAAATGAATAGCAATAAGGAAAAGTAAAAGGGAGGAGGTACTCGTACTGTCCCCTTTTTATTAAAAAAAAAAAAATGGAACTCTTCCTTCGAGGTATCCACTCAAATGTACATTTAAAAGGAAGGTATCATTGGAAGAGTGCACTCTTTTCTAAAGTGGAGGGGAAGAAGTTCTCTTGTTACCATCTGCGGAAGAGTGTAGCCAGAGAAGAAGTGCCTTCTTTCGATGAGGCAGGGCAGGGTGCAGAGCATCCGCATTGCGAGTCGCCTTCGAATGGGAAAGACCCAAATTGGTACCATAACGTCGGAGTCAATGTGGAAGAGAGGGGGAGGACCAACCCCCCCACCACGAAACGGTTTCGTGAAAAACGGCTGCGTGAGAAACCGTTGCGTGTGTCTTCTAACCATGTTTCACGCAGCGGCGGGTATTCCTCCAAAAGGGAGCAGAATGCTTGGCATAGCATACTCTCCAGGTGGTGCTTCTCACCCGGCAGTCGCCGCTTCCCTCCCAGTGGCAGGCCATTCAGGTCACTTCAAAGCGGACCACAACCCAAACATAACCAAATCGTCCTCACCGACCAGTTCATAAACCGAGAGAACCTGAAAAAAGAAATTTTAGACACCCACAAAAAGCTAACCGCGGATTCCTTCATCGATAAGAGAAAAGAGGAAATTTATTTTCTGCTAAAAAGTGCTATTATGCCCAACCTGAAGGGGAAAATTTACTTCATTGGCTCCTGCGAAAATCATATATGGTATGCAGTCCCAAACAATATGAATACGGGAAATGTATGTAGAAGTATCCGTTTGTGTGCATGTGGGGTGGATAACTAGTCAGCTAGCTAAAACGACACTTAGGATAAAAAAAAAAAAAAGAAACACATTTTCGCCTGAACGGGTCAGGCAGAACTGAACTGCATACATTTGGGAATATATATGCACTTATAGACATATACGCATATACATATATACATACATCTATACACATGTATATATTTTCTTCCCTGCCTCCACCGGAAGGATAAAAAACTCAGACATCGACTGCTGCATAGTTGTGGAGAACTGCGAAGACAAGAACAGCTACCTGTACATTTTGAAGGTCATTAAAAGGGCCATAAATCTGATTTACCCTTCGCTGACGGTGAATATCATCAAGGCGTCTGTTCCGATAGCTAAGATTTACAGGGAACAGAATAACATTTGCGACATCAGCATAAACAACACCGTTGCGATTGTGAATACGAAGCTGGTCTCGTCTCTCTGCAACACGGATGAGCGCGTCACGATTATAAACCGCGTGATTAAGTACTGGGCCAAGCAGAAGAACATTAACAACAGGTGGGAAGAGGCACGTCCGGTCGTGCCTGCCGCGTTTCTGCGACGGACATGTTGCAGGCCTCCATAGTGCATATCTCCATCGTTCATATGACACTCATACATAACATCACCGTGCACATCTCGTTCGCACACACAAAGTGCCGCATGGTCACCTCTTTCTCCCTCTCCCCCTAAAACAGATCCCAAGGCACCTTCAGCTCGTATGCCCTATTTCTGCTCACATATTACTTTCTACAGAATCTGGAGACCCCCCTGCTTCCTCCATACAAGTAAGGGCGAAATGGGAGGCCACCTGCGGCTTGCGCATGGTGGGAAACATCTTCGCCGTGCGCCTTATCACGTGCAGATATATATGCATACCTACAAACAGAAACAGAAACACGTGCACATGTGCGCACCTCCACTTAACAGGTCCATAGAACGGGAAAACGCGTCCTCCTTCGAAATAAACAGCGAGTGTAAGTGGGATGCAACGCCTCGAAGCTCATTCCTCGGTTGACAGCCCGGAGTAGGAACCCCATGATGGTTTTTCCCTATCCCCCCGCAGACTTCTTCCTCCAGGATGACGTGGAAATGCCCTTTTACACAGACGCGGGGTAACGACCGTGGCGGAGAACGGAAAGATGAGAGAGCGCGCAGCACGTCCCGCAGATGGTTCCACAGAAGGTTGCGCTGCGTTACGATGCGTTACGCCATGGGTGTGGCTGCCCAAGTGACACTTCCTCACATTCATAACTGCGCGTCCCTCCCCCACAGCGACATCCGGAGCAAACTGGACACTCCCCGCAAAAACGAAGACGACGTGTCGAAGTTGCTGTACGGGTTTTTCGAGGCAAGCGGAGGAAAAAAAAAATATATATGTATATATATACATGTGCATACACATATACCTGTTCATATGTACCAATGTGTACACACCGGCGCGCCGCTACTCCACTCCACGGGCGACTCCCCATTTGGACCCCTGTGCAGTTCTACTCCAGGAGCTCCTGCAGGAACGGAATCACCCTGGACATCTACAACAACCAGATAATCGAAAACAAAGATATGACGGCAAACATCTTCTGCCCCATAACGAAAAAAATTGTAAATACGTACAGCATTAATACGTGGATGAAGATGTTTGAGAAGATTCTCGCTGTCCATGAGCGACTCAAAAGGGTAAGCGGCGGATATGCGTGGATATGCGGCGGGGTGCGTACCGTGCTGCCTCCCACGGTGCTACCTCCTACCGTGCATAGGCTTCTCCTCCCCCCCGACGCTGGAACGCTTCTTCATGTTTGGATTCACCACCACCCCCTCCTCCCTTGTTTCCAAACACGCAGGGGAAAAGCCTGGATGTCATTTGCGAAGAAACAAAGAATACCACACCCAACAGAAAAATTGATCTTAAAGGTAAGCAGCGAGGGGCAGTAAAGTCCCCTAGGCGAAATGGCGACGCGCCACAAAAAAAAAAAAAGCAGAAGAGGCAGAACACGCTTCAAGCACGTATGTACGGCTATATAATTTCTTTTCCTTTTTTTTCCTTTTTTTCTCCTTTTTTTCTCCTTTTTTTCTCCTTTTTATTTTTATTTTACTTTTTACCTCTTTTTTTCCAGATCACCTGTTAAGGCGAAAAATATTTCAGGGCCTGCACGAGTCGTAGTTGGAGGCTGCATCCCGCGTCGCCCCCATGTTAGGGAAGGAGAGAGCACCCCCGCCCCCCCTCATGCGGGTCATTTTTTCCTCTTCGTGACCTGCCTCTCTGCGATGTTGTTACTACTACTACCACCACCCCTTTGCAAGCTCGACATAGGACACACAATGCATAGGCACATCAGGCGGTCCTCCTTCTGAGAGGTCTCACTTCTTCTTGAACCGCTTCTTCCCTGCATGAAGAACGAAAAAATGATCAGATTGGTCTATGCGTGTCGCTTCAAAAAAAGCAGCGTTTTCAAAACCAGTGTGAGACTGTTAAAACGTATTAAAGTTAGTCCTCTAAAGGATGGGATTATCAGAAAAAACATTTGGAAGGCACAGGGGAAGGTGACTTTGGATGATGCCTTGCAGCACTTCACCAAATCGGAGCTGTTTTTTCTCTTTTTCGTTCCATTCACCTTTGTGTCTGCATATATTGTCGCCATGTGGACCCTCTTTAAGTATATCTGTGACATTAGAGATGTAAGGCGAGAGGGGGAAAAGCGGTCTTCACAGGAGTGTTCCGATCATCCACCGTCTGACGTTGTGTTATGTGTATATGTCTGTGTATGCCAGTTGATGTGTCCCCCTCCGGATGATGGCTTCTACACCGATCTGAACCCACACGGAGATTCCCTCACTTCCATGCGCACACATGGATACCCCCCTTTTTCCTTTCCACCCCACCAGATTGAACACTTCATCAGGAAGGCGCGCTGGCTGAATGGGAAGGAGCCGTACCCCTTTGAGTACCTGCGGGCGGAGCGCAGAGCGAGGAGCCTAGAGGGGGTAGCCATACAGCAGAGCCGCTACGTCGCTACGTCGATACACCGCTATGTCACTACCCCGCTATGTCACTACCCCGCTTCCACCCCTCTGCAGAGCCAACCCGTCATCCTGGCGGTGAAGAAATTCGAGTAGTCCCCGGGGCGTGGCCCCAGCGAGAAGACCCGGGTAGCATCCCCCTCGCTGCGCTGCCCTGCTGATTTATCTCCCTGTCGCTGTGCCGCCTCCTCGCTTCACCGAAGCTGTGCGTTTTTTCGGACCGTGGCCTCGATCCGGTGGGCGCGCTTGTACAGCTCCACGACCTTGAGCGATTTGACGAAGCGGAGGAGTGGGATGATCTGCATCCGCTCCAAGTGTAGGCAGTTAACCTTGTAGCAGCACATGGTATCAAAGAGAGACAAGGAGGAGTAAATAAAATCTTTGTCTTCCGAAGCGGAGTGCATTTCCATCATAATTAGAGGACACAGCTGGAGGCAGATCTTCTCCTTCATCTCATAACTGTGCCGTAGTATCTTCTTAAAAAAGTAAATCAGCTTAACCTTCTTAAACTGCTGTATGTCGGTGGACTGATAAATGCAGATGGCGGTAGAGACAATCTCGACATAATTGGTGAGAAGAAACTGAGCATACGTTCTGCAGTAATTACACACCTGGCCGATGACGCAGAGGATGTTAATACAGATCTCTTTCTTTGCTCGTAAATTCACTGAATAGATATTAAGGAGAATATCCATCATGTGTAGGAGGATCCCACTATTCACTATCCCTTCACACATCCACTTGCTTTTACTTAAGTTTATATATAGGAGGACAATTTTGTCTACAACGTCGTAATCGTTCGATAAGATTAACAAAGTGCATGTCTTGTGGATTCCCAAGGTGATGAGGACATTCTTCGTCTCATCGTTATTGTTTGTAAT
>NW_008481849.1:198121-206176 GCF_000524495.1 Plasmodium inui San Antonio 1 | reverse complement strand
GAAAATATGAGTAACTTTTTTAAGATTTTTTTTTTTATATTCATATTGACTCCGTATTTGAGGATGCACGCGATGATGTGTCTGTAACTGGTGTCGTGTTTGTAGCGGCAGTGCTGGTTTATGTACCCGCACTGGTGCAGGTGGAAGAGAAAGAAGTCGCTAACCGAGTGGTCCTCGCTCTCCAGAAGGCGCTCGATTTTGGTGAGAGGAGGGGTAGAAGTGGCAGTTTCTGGAGTGACACATTTTGGAGTAGCACCTTCTCGAGTGGCACTTTCTGTAGTGGCCTCTGCAACGGCGCTCATAGAAAATGATCCTGTCGCATTGGCCTCCTGTACGGGTGTCTCTTCCTCCTGAAGCAGCTCCAGGCAGTCTTTCCGGTAGGCCACGGAGTAGTCCGGTTTGCGCAGGTGCAGCAGGAAGTTCAGCACGTCGTTCATGGGCTGCGGTGTGGGGGTGGTGTGGAAGCGGCGTGGAGGCCGTTTAAAGGTGGTGTGTAGGCCATTTCGAGTCGGTATCACCTCCCTGTAGTGGCCTCCTCCATGTAGTGGCCCCCTTCGCGCGTGGCCTTACCAGCATGCTGTCCGCGTTGATCACGATGGCCCCCTTGACCAGGTTCGTTACGTTAAACTTCTCCGCTGCGAATTGGGTGCAGGGGTGAAATTGGGGGAAAAAACCCATCGGGGGAAGGAACGGTTTGGCGTAATGTCGAACCGCTGCTTGGTCGTGAGCTAAGGATCCCCTCCCCCGCCGCCGCATCAGGCATCCACCTTACATAGGAATCCCGAATCTAGGCAGTACAGTAGGTAGTCCGACAGCCGGTGCAGCACTCGGTTGATTTTTATCTGTTCGCTTCGGTGGGTGTCCAGGAGGTTCACGCCTGGGGAGTGGAAGCCAATTGTGGAGCGTAAACCGGATTGTGCACTGAAAGCCAATTGTGGAGCGGTAAGCCAATTGTTCCGCGGCAACCCGATCGTGCAACGGTAAGCCCACCCGGAATCCGGTTCAGGATGACGTTCAGGAGATAGTCGAGGTTTCTCTCCACCTTGGTGTCCTCCCCCAGGAAGTCCATCACCTCTGTGAGGGGAAAGGGGTGTCGCCACCAGGGGCACACACTCATTAGCATGGGGTGATCGAGGTGGGATGATCGACGCGGGGTCACCAACCCGGGTGACTGAGCGGACTATGCAGATGAATAACACACAAGGGGGCGATAACACGCTACTCCTTCCCTTTGTGGACATCTGCACCGACCAGAATTAATCACGACGTCTCCCTCCTTCAGTATGACCAACATAGACTTGAAAAAAATCTTCAGGTGGTCAAAGTAGGATGGCTAAGTTGGGACAAACGTGAAAATGTGTAACTCATTTTGCAGCGCGGTGAACGCCGGTGAACAGAGATCAACAATGGGGGGTTGCTCCTTCGCTGCTGCTTCTCCGCGGTCGCTTCTCCTCGGATGCTTCTCTCCGAAGAGGTCTCCCCTTTGTCCCTTCCCCCCCCTGACTTACCTTTATTTTTAAGGCCGACTCGAAATATGCATACACGTCAGAGTTGTAAAGGAGGGCATCCACTTGGACTTGTATCAGATTGGCGTAACTGAGGTGAGTAGAGAAAGGAGGAGTAGAGACAGGATGAATGGAGACAGGGAAGGAACATTCTCATCTCTTGAACTGTTGTGTGGGTTGGCAGCATGGGAGTGCTTCTTCTCCCAGTGGGGACCCTCGTGCCCACTGTTCGCCCATCAAGGAGGATTTATTGCTCAAAATCGCCTGCATTCGTTCAGGCGTTGCAAACACATGCGCACGTTCATATGTTAATATGTCCGTGTGCTCGCTGCTCATCTCTAATTGCGCATCGCTCGTGTGTGTGTCTCTTCCCTACAAGGCGTTGTGAATGTCGCTGGGTGTCATCGAGTTGGCCACCACGTACACTTCTGCATGCAGGTCCTTATCGGTAACGTTGAACTCTGAAGGGGGGGCAATCGGAGCAAAAGCGAAGGGGAGGAATCTATGCAGTGATGAGACGTCACTACTGAATGGGGTGGGTAAAGGATGGATCCTATAAAGACACAGAAGACAGCTGAACCAGTTTGAAACTTCGCTAATGGCAGGAGGTCCGATGGAGATACTAACCCTGCTGACTCTGGTGAGAGATTTTAAACGTGATAAATATGTCTTGACTTTTATCCAAAAGAGGGGGGATGACTGCAATTGGGAAAGGTGAAGACGTGTCTCGTTAGATACAACACTTACAGGTGATGATGCGCTGATGTGGAGTCACAACCTAGGCGAAGGAACAACCCCACTGGATACACCTCGTTGGATACATCTCCCTGGCTACCCCCCCTCGGAGAGCCCCACTCTACATGCCTTCTATACTTACACGTCCTCCTAAAAATTATACATACAATGGTGTGCGTCTCATTCTTCAAGTAGATCTAAAGGGGAGGGGTTGTCAGCGTAACGACGTGTGAAGGGGCGCCCACGGAGGGAATTGCGAGCCGAGACATGCATCCAGCTGTGACTATCCCTGACGACCTTATGGGTACCTATGTAGTCACACAAGTAACAGCCTTTTCTCCGCTCCGAAAAAAAAAAAAAAAAAAAAAAACACACCGTGGCAACTCCCAAACCAACCTCGTATCCAGACCACTTCGCCAAGTCGTCCGATAAGTTCATCCTCTTGTAGTAAAAATTTTTCCGTATGATGAGAGGTATTTTGGAGTCGTTCTGTGTGGTGTTTAGCGGGAAGACGGCACGCAAATGGGTGTGTATTAAGTTACCTCCGCGGGTTGTTCTGCGGGCTGCTCTGCACGCACCCACACCTTTCCTCTTCGACGTTGCTCTCACATGGGTGCGCTCATATAATTACTATCAAAAAATTGAGGTGGCTGCTCGCCAGCTGGTAAAAGTTACTGTCCGCCGTCTGCAAAGGTGCGCAGTAGGGGTGTGTTGTCACACGATGAAAATAAAGCGCAACATAACAACTTTTCTTTGGAGGAGTATCTCCCTGCTTGGGCATATGCACAGGAGAGTTTTCACACGAGAGTCTGCACACATGAGCCATTCACTTTGCTCTTTTTTGTAACCCCATCCAACTCGATCATGCTCTTCTGGTCGTCTATCTTTATGCTTATTTCGATTCCTATTTTGAGAAGAAGAAAAAAAAAAAATATGAACAAGTCAGCAAAGTTAATTTTAGCTAGCTCCTGAAAAGATCACTTCACGCTGCATATCTCTGTCTGTAGGGCTCTCTCCTTCACCTCTGTGATCGATGTAGAAGGTACTCTCACTCGAAACGGATGCGAAGTCTTGCCAGGAAGAGAGAGAGAAAAAAATGACAACAGAATTGTGCAAGTTAGAAGATGCTTCAAATGGGGATGCAAAAAAAAAAGTCTGCGCAGTCCAACATGTAATTTTGAGCGTGTCTTCAAACCGAAGGGGTGTACTTATACGACTTAGTGCTTTCAGAGAATAGTTCCCTCACAAAGTTGGCACGATGCTGCCACTTTTGGCACCACATTGGGCATCACTTTGGGGAGCCTAACTTTGAAAGGACTTGTGGATGAAGAAGAAGTACTCGTCGAACACGACTTTGCGGTACCTGTGGGGGAAGGGAATCAACGTTGGTGAGCTCGGCGCGAGAGAGGGGAGGGTGAGGTAAGGTAAGGCAGTCATCCAGGGGCAGATTACCCCTCAAGCAGTTAGCCGTGAACAGGTTAACGCCAACAGGTTAGAGGCCAACCAGTTGTAGTCGCCCCCAAGGGGGGAAGCATTTGAACCTACCCGATAAACGGTTGCACGGAAAGGTCGACCTTCCTCGGTTGTGAATGATGTCCGGTTCTGCGGCATCTCTCCTCGTACGTCTCGTTTGTAATTGGCACGTATATATTCTTTCCGAGGTGTCAGTGGTGGAGATGGTGAAGGCGGAAGGGGGAGGGGAAATGCGTGTTTATTATTATTGGATAATCCGATGAGGGAGTTTACATGTACACGGTAAACACATATATATATATCTATGTGTGTGTGTCGGGGTGCGCTGTCCCGGAGAAGTCTCTGCTCAGTCTCTTCAGCTGACCATGTTCAGGTTGAACATGTAGTACGTGCTGTACGCAACGCATAGCTGCTTGACGAGGATGCTCTTGTTTATTCCCTTGATGCCTATGTCGTTAATGGCCTATTTGGGGGGGAGGGGAAAGAAGACCGCAGAGTGGACACATTGCGTATCACTACCTGGAGGGGTGTAAAACTCCGCGCGCACTCCTACACAGCCATGTGCAGGCCCCCTACCGCGCCCTCCTTCAGCGTGACATGGACATAGTTGGACTCGTCGCATATATATATCTGCCGGATGTCGGAAAAAAATATTTGGAACTGAACTTCGTAAAAATCCTTCTCGTAAAAAAGCAACTTGTCGTAAGAAATGATCATGTAATACTTTCCCTTCTTTTGATAGCTAGCTAAATTTTTGCACTTGACAAACTCGAAGTGGAGGACGAGCGAGTTCAGAGATTTGCTCAGGCTCCTTCTCAGGTAGCACATCTTTTCGCGCGTGGAGTACAACAGGGCAGAACAGGGAAGAAGAACATGACATAACGGGATGGCACAACACGGAACGGGGCAGAACAAGAGAGAACAGGACAGAGAAGGACAGAACAGGACAGAACAGGAGATAACAGAACAGGACAGAACAGGAGATAACAGAACAGGACAGAACAGAACCAACGTGCAAACAAACACAGATGAGCGGCATCCAAAATGACAAGACTGGTGATCCGCGCAAAGGGGAGTCAAGCCAGTGGTTATTTTTACTACGTCCAAAAGGTGAGAAAATAATATGCTATTTTTTTTTTTTTTTTTTTTTCCCCTTTTTTACCTGAACAGGCAAGGTCAAAATGTACATTTCAGCCAAAACGCTTTTCTTCCCATTTTGCTTTCATGCGAAGGTTGTCCGCATTAGCATAGGGACGACAAAAAAGGATTGCTCACAGAAGGTGACCGAATGGACGAAACCGAAAAAGGTGTGTCTCGTAAGATATAAAAACCAGTTCCTAAATCTGAGTGATTAAAGCTTTAAAAGTTGTGCACGGCGGGGGGGGCGAATGGAAGGTCTTCCAATTGCCAGCACACGCACATAAAAAAAAAAAAACACGAAAGCATATAAAAACGCGAAAACGCATAAAAATACTAAAACAGGCAAAAAAAACTAAAACACATGAAAACGAATAAAAACACAAAAAAGATTAAACCATCAAATAGTGACGCATCAAACCGCACGTACAACACATAGCTACGTGGCGGACATCGCCTCAGTTCGCATATCCCCTGGAACGTGCCTTCCACCTCGATCAAATTTTCTCCCACTCTCAGTTACCTTGTAACACTGACAAAAGCATCAACAGCGTGTGCTCCCATTGGACACGCGATTGAAAGGGTCCCACCTTTGTGGGGAGAACATACGGCCAAACTGAAAAACGGCGTGCATACAAAACTGTGTAGCCATTTTGCGGGTCCATCTCTACGCTCATTTTGTGAACATCGCAGAGGGGAGTAACATAACTACCCATTCCGTTGCTTCCCTAATTGGATATACCCCTCCGTGTCGAAGGACGAGTGGCATCTCTAAATGCCCCTCATTACGTTGAAGAGGTAGTGGGAAGCCTCCCTCGTGAACAACCCCTTTATGTGATACCTCACGTAGCAGCAATCATCCACCAGAAGTAAAGACGGTAACGTATCGTGGGGGGTGAAAGAACCAACGGTTCTGCTCCCAGGCAGCAGCAGCGTGTTTTCAGCCTCTACACTTAATCTGTCATTTATAAAGAAAAAATTGTTTCCATTAAAATAATTGGCTTTTAAATCCTGTGCTATTCTTTTACTGAAGTATGTTGAGAGGAGGTATCTGTATGGCGAGACGTAGCAGTAGTGGAGGTGTATTGGTTGCTGTCTGTCCCTTAGTTGTACAAAATTGCCTTCCTCAGTCATTCTTATCGGCTGGATGTGCTTGGTGCACGGTTCGTCTTTTCCATGCTCTCCCTTCTGGAGCGAAAAATCGGCAAGATATTTTTTCACCTCGTGGATGTGGCTCGTGTCGGTGAAGAGGTAAAGGAGGCTAAACTTTCGAAACAGAATATCGAAGAGACTTTTCCTGGAGACTCTTCCTCTATCGTCCCCATCGGAAAAACATCTTACAAACAAATTGCTACTTATCCTATCGCTGTATTGGGTCTTTTTAATTTTCGTGGAATACAAAAATGCCTTTTCACTCCCATCACTCTGCTTGTAAAGCATGCCCTCTTGGTACTCCTTCACGTGATACGAAATGAACTTGAGGGCGGTTTTCCGTTTGGTCAAATAGGGGGAGAAGGTGTCCCGGTCGATGTGGAACCGGTCGATGTGGAACCGGTCGACGTGCAACCTTCCGATGGGTATTCCCTGCGCATTTAGGAGGCCATCCTGGTGACCGTTGCTGTCGCTCTCCACGAAGGTGACCGAGCAATCATCTTTTTTTTTCTTTTCCTCTTTTAACACAACTTGGGAGCCTTCCCTTTTGGTGTGAACACTCGAGGGGAAAAAGAAGAAAACTCTTTTTCTTCCTTTTGGGGCGGCCAGCTGGGTCAAGTGATACTTCAGATGGGAGCAACTGGAAAGGCGCCAAATGCTTCCCTGCCGATGCGCCATGGGGGCCGCCGAGCAGCACGCACAAGGGGGGACAGTTCGGCCAAAGGGGGGGGAAAGAATGAGCGAAAATGGCGCAAAGATTAAGTAAAAAAGGGGGAAAAAATGGGAAAGCAAGTGGACAAAATTGAGAAATGAGGTGGGCGAAAATGGGAAAGCAGGTAGCCAAATTTGACAAATGAGGCGGCCAAAATTGAGAAACAAATGCGTGGCAAAGTTAAACGAGAAAAGGCCGCGAACAGGACTGGCCAACGCGACGTCGCATGCGGCAACTCATCTCGAAGGCGTTGCGGGGCAGTGCCGACGCAAAGGGGAGCCGTAGTTGCACAGCGGCCAAGCGGGGGGAAAATTGCAAAGCGGAAAAGCGGAAAACAGCGAACCCGCGCGTGCAACACGGAAGATGCGAAATTTCCGTGCACATTTAAAAAAAAAAAAATGCGAATTTTTTTTTTTCCTTTTTCTAGCTCTGCTTTAAGCACATTTGGCTGTTCCTTCATTTTTGTGACTGTCCGTCTGATTGGGCGCGCTCGATTTATCACGCTCAGCTAACTACGCTCATTTGGCAACCTCCCACCCGCTGCGCTTGCCTGATGCACACTTCACCGATCAGTCGCTCATTTATTCGTGTGTCCACTTGCAGACAGAGGGCATTTTTTTCCAACTCGCAGACATCACGCATCCTTCACCCACTCGCAGACAGCACGCATCCTTCACCCACTCGCAGACAGCACACCTTTTTCACCCACGGACTCCCCACCCCCTCCCCTCAGAAAGAATGCGAAATGGGAACGATGGACATCTGCTCGTCGGGATCTCCAGTGACGCTTTTTTCAATATCACCAAATTTTTAACCCTTAACGAGGCACTAAAACTGAAGCTCGTGTGCAAGCATTTCAAAGAATACATAAAAGATGAGAAGGCCTTCTGTCAAAATGAGTGCATTAGTCTGAATAACTATATAATGTTCGTGCGCCTTGTGCACCCGGAGAAGTTCAGGTCCTTCCTGGAGTTCCTGCTAACGGACGAACGCAATGCGTACGCTAGTCCTTTCTGCGGTAAGGCCAACCGGAGAGGGGAGAGAACGGGCGAGGAGATTCCCCCCGAGAGGCCTCCTCGCCGCGAACAATCCATCGAATCGTTACCATCGCATCGTTACCATGGCATCGTTATCATCGCATCGTTACCATCGCATCGTTATCATCGCATCGTTACCATCGCATCGTTATCATCGCATCGTTACCATCGCATCGTTACCATCGCATCGTTATCATCGCATCGTTACCACCACCTCCTTGCCATCTCATCGCTACCACCACCTCCTTGCCATCTCATCGCTACCACCACCTCCTTGCCATCTCATCGCTACCACCACCTCCTT
>NW_008481849.1:191840-197936 GCF_000524495.1 Plasmodium inui San Antonio 1 | reverse complement strand
ACCACCTCCTTGCCATCTCATCGCTACCACCACCTCCTTGCCATCTCATCGCTACCACCACCTCCTTGCCATCTCATCGCTACCACCACCTCCTTACCATCTCATCGCTACCACCACTTCTTTATCACCACCGCCTCACCGCTGCCCCCCTTCAGCTAGACGGCGCCTCCAGTTCGGGATCACGAAGAAGCAGCTGATGCTGCAAGATAAGCCATTCCTGAAAAAGATAACGCTCAAGGGGGACTTCCTCAGGAATGCAAACTTCTACGATATCAGCCAACTGCTAAGAGCTCATGCGAGCACCCTAGAAGAGTTGCACGTCCATGGACTGAACGATGTAAACTGTCCTCTCTTTATTTATTCTCATCATGGCATCCTCTTCGAATTCCTTTCGAAGGAGGTCCTTATGAATAATCTATCTGTCCACTGTGTGAAGAAAAGTAGCTTGAGGTATATTCAAGACTTGCTGTTGCAGCGGGGTGGCGGTCGGAAAGGTAGGCGGCGGGAGCGAAACTCGCCCCGGCTGGAAAGGTCCCCCCCTGGGGAGGTATCCCCAACGGAGGAATCACCCGCGCACGAATCACCAACCGAGGAATCACCAACCAACGAATCGCCAACCGACGAATCACCAACCGACGAATCACCAACCGAGGAATCACCAACCGAGGAATCACCAACCGAGGAATCGCCAACCAACGAATCACCAACCAACGAATCGCCAACCGACGAATCACCAACCGAGGAATCACCAACCGAGGAATCACCAACCGACGAACCACCCCGTGATGCTCCCACCCAGAGGGTTCCCCTCGGGAGAGACAAAAAGGTGCACCTCCTGTGCGAGCACATCGGCGTCGTATACGATGTGAGAAAAAGTTGCTTCGAAAGAATAAAAAACTACAAGCCGATTCTGCATCTAAGTAATTACATAAGCAGTCTAACCAGCTTGCGGGTTCTGAACCTCTCAGGCATTCAGAGCTACGACCTGATAGAGATGCTCATCTCAGTGCATCTACCGTCTTTGAAAACGCTAAACATTTCTTGCTACGATTACTTCTTCTATTTTTATCATATGGTCGTCTCCATCTGTTTGTATGGAAGTGGAAAGGAGGTGTTTTCTCGCTACCTGGATTTAAAAAATACTGAACTGAGAAGAGACACCAACAAGAGGAAGAGAAGTGAGTCGTTCGGAAGGAACAAGGAGATGGAGCAGCTCATTAGAGAGACGGATGAGGAGCTCATTCAGATGAACAAAATTTCCACTGCCTGTCAGAAGAGGTATGAGGAGGACGCCATAAACTACTACGCACTGAATGTGAGTAGGAACGATCAGAAGATCTTCTTCACCCCGACGTACAAGGATAGGATCTGCATAAGGGGGGTCAACCCACCGGTGCACTATGCTGACGGTAGCTACATAAGGCACGACTCGGATGGGGAACAAGTTGGAGATGGAGAAGAAGTTAGAAATCACGAAGTTACTGCACGTGGCGAACTTGCTGGACCAGACTCACTCCGAGGTGTAGGGGAGGGCCCCCCCAAGGCCGGACACAGCCAGCAGGCCCAGCCCCCCAGGGGGGATAGCCCCTGCAGCACGCTGCGCAGTGTGGGGAGTGGCCAGGAAAGCACATACAGCACGCTACGAAGTGTAGGAAGCGGGGAAAGCGGCCAACGCGGTGATTACCCCACAGAGGGGCAGCGTCCCCCAAAGGGGAAACCCGTATGGAAACCCATAACGCACTCCGCATCGCAACCTGCATGCCCCCCGTCGTGGAAGTCGCCATCCCGTCACACACCCACCCCACTCGCCGACGGAAAGCTGAAGAGACTGAAAAGCGGAGGATACATCTGGTTCGTCGAAAATCAAAGGCAACGAAAAAACGTCAGTATAGAAATGTTATACCTATGTAAAAATATAATCGAGAAGGAGGAAAAGAAGGCACGAAAAAATATCATATGCTTAATGAATCAGCTCAACGTGGAGCATTTCTCTCTTTTCAACTACGGACTCAGCACTCCCTTCTTGTGGCTTCTACTACTCATAAGGTGCGACAAACTAAAGACGGTGTCTATACTGGATCTATGCCTATCCCACCTTCTCTCCGCCTTGGCCTTTTTAGAGGCATACCTCAAGCAACATCTTTTTAATTTCCAAGGCATGATGAGAAGACGCAGAAAGAGACTTGGTAGCATATACTTTCGATTTAACGATGAGGAGGATATTCATTTTGTAAATACAATGTATAGCCGTATTATTAACGAGTTAAATTTGTCTGACTTTGCTCCGAGAAAGAATCGAGTGCTGCACATCGTCATATATGTCTACAATAATAAGAAGGAAAACAAACAGCTGGTAAAATATATTCGTAAAATATCTCGGTCCCTGTGGCGGTGCAATTACGTAGTGCACTACTCCATTCAATATTATAAATACAAATACTTCAATCGGTACTTGGATATCGACAACTTGTATCGGGATTACGTCGTGAACGTTCTGCTCACTCATCACAAGCTCAACCAGCGGCTAATTGCGCGCCGTGCGCTCCTCCCCCGCGAGGACCGCCCATAGCAAGTAGCGCCCTCAGTAGCGGCTTTTACAGGAGAGCCCTCCTCAGTAATGCCCCCCTCAGTAATGCCCTCCTCAGTAGCGCCCTCCTCAGTAGCACCCTTTGCAGTGGTGTGCCCCCCATCGGAGGAGAGCTGCTAACCCGGGAGACGCATCATTCTTATCCTCCTCTGTGTAGAGATTGGAGCAGGAGCAGCCTTCGGGGGCCTTCCTGCTGCCCCGTTTCCATCACCACTCTTATCCGTTTGATCATCCCCCCCACGCGAGGGGCATATCTCTTTATGTATACATTCGGTCGCCCAAGGCAGCCTCAGCCCGCAGCAGGGGTGTGGATTTGGCGTGGGTTCCGCGTGGCTCTTGGCCTGCCCCTCATATTATTCTCTTTCGATATTTTCTTTTCACCTTCTTTTTTTTTTTTTCATTCCCGTGAAGTTTTTAATCTCCCCATCCGCATTGCTTTCTTTTTTTTTTCTTTTTTTTCGGTTTACAGACACATCCCCCCCTTTTGAATTATTCATATTTTTTTATCGTTTCTTTTTTTGTTCTATTTTTAACGCCATTGAGAAAAGGACAGACGGGGGGGAGGGGAAACACGAAGGAGTATTCATATGCATACCGTCTATACACTTATGAGTTACCTCCGTGCGTGTATGGCGTGATATTGCTCACCGTAGTTGTGCGGGTATTTTTTTTTTTTTTTTCGTTTGCTCCACATACAAATGGTGTTCTTTGCGGCGCCGTGATCACCCATCCCTTCCTGCGCCTTCTTCCTCCCGTTGCATGTCACTCATTACATCCCTTTTTTTTTTCTTTTTAAATTTGAAACCTCTCCAAGTAGCGCAATCTCTCCACAGCAACGCATGTGTGAAGAAGGACGCTGCTTGTTTTCTGTTTGGCCAAGCATGCAGGTTGGAAGCTTCAAAGTAGATAATTATACGTTTACACGTGTATGTTTTGCTGGACCCCTCGCAACAATCCGTTAACTTCCATTGGGGATAACTTTTACAACAATGGGAAACAAGTTGGGACTAAAGGAATACCGCTTCAACGGTGGATGGCCGCATCGGGTTGGTCTGGGAACGTCATTTTGTGCCGGCCGAGCGGAAGGGGCGCAAAGTTGAATGGCCTTTCGGTGAGTACGCTGTGTCGGACAGGATTGGAAGTGACTTCTACGTTATGCGACCCTTGGGGAAATGGCACCCCTCCCTTTTGCTTTTAACCGTTACTTTGTCGTTTACCTTTTGTTTAATTTGATTTTTTTTTTTTTTTTTTCTCGCCACGCGAAGGGGGGAACGTTTTTTTCCCGCTCCCTCGAGTTGCAAAAAAAAAAAAAAAGCGATTCGTTTTTTTTTTTTTTCCCTTTTTACGTTTAAGCGGCGAAGGGGAAATTTCAAACTTGACGGAGGTAGCAAAGGAGGGGCACTTCCTGCCCTCGTCAGTAGGCGGTATATACGTATATATATGCATTTGGATATCCACGTCCATATCCGCGTGAATATCCACGCATAACTTTTCTTCCTTCTTTTACGATCACGCGGCCGCTCCCGTCCGCTCCCATCCGCGCAGCGAGGGAGGATTATTTACGGCTAGTTTCCTTCTCGAGCGGGATGCCAGCGCTCGGCATGTCCCCCATTTCGAAGCCATAGCGGCGATGCCGTGACGTCTGGGTGGCGAAAAAAATGCCTAGTTGGTTCGCAGCGTAGAGGTACATGCGAGTTAGTGCCTCGTTTGGCGGTCACGTCGCGGTCACGTAGATGCCACATCGCAGCCACGTGACTTCCACGCCCATGACACTGCACCTCTTCACCCCCCTCCTCACACCGCCATGCTGTCGCTGAAGGCGTCCAGGGCGGACAACTTCTACTACGGTAGTGTAGAGGACGAGCGAATCAAGAAGAAACAGGAGGAGAAAAAAAGAAAAAAAAACAAAAAGGATTACAGCGAAATCAAATTTGAAGTGCCATACACCATTATATGTACCAAATGCAAAGCGTATGTTTACAAAGGGGAGAGATTTAACAGTCAGAGAAGACAAGTGGGCTTCTACTTGAGTACCCCATTTTATTCCTTCTCATTTACGTGCAAGAAATGCCATAATGAAATTGCCTTTGAAACAAATCCGAAGGATTGCTCGTACGATATCATCCAGGGGGCCAGAAAAAAAAACGAGCAGTTCGAAAATGTCCTAACAGAACAGGGACGCAATAATGTTAATTCCATCGACTTTGAAAAAAATAAGAAAAAAAAAATCAACCCTTTTCTGCTGTTAGAAGTTGAGGCCCTCCGAAGGAAGGGGCGCCACGGTGAACAGGATACCCAGTGGAGTCGTGAGGAAGCCACAGACAGGGGTGAAAAAGTCACAGACGGGGGTCAGGAAGCCACACACGGGGGGAGAAAACCAGCTACTTCAGACGCACACGAGGAACTTCCCAGCGATCACTCCTCCGGAGGGGAACTGCCCCATGAGGATCGCTCGAATGAGGAGGAGGAGGAGGAGGAGGAGGACGACTCCCCAAGTGAAGAACACATGAATGACGTTATCAAACAAAACTACCGACGAAACCATATGATGAAAAATGACTTCTCTTGCAACAGCAATCTGAGGAAGCAGTTGAGGGAGATGAAGAGGGAGAAAATTCAGCAACTTGAAGAGCGCAAGCGGAAAAATATTTTTATAGATATTGTGGAAGGGGGGGACCCCCTGGAGGAGCTGCTCGTAAAGAGGTATGTGCGGTTTGGGGAGAAATTCAGGAGGGGCAGAGGCGCCCAGGGAGAAGGCACCCAGGGAAAGGCCACCCAGGCAGAAGGCACCAAAGCGGGAGGCGCCAAAGCAGGAGGCGTCCGCCCCAGTGGTCACCGCAGTAAGGACCGCTCAGGGTATGACCCCCCGATTAAACGCAAACTTGCAAAGAATAACTTAATAAAAAAAAAAAAGAGTAGCATATTTGACAAGAAGTACCTCAAAAAGGGGAGGTAAGCGGGGCGGAGGTGCATGTCTATTCTGAAGACGTGCCGACCAGGGGATGCCATTCGTTGTGACTGGAGGAGAGGGAACCCCAGCGGTGTGCCTGCCTATGGCGTTGATAAAATGCAGTCTACTTCCCTGCGTCGTTATGTGAATCCCTTTCAAATGAAGGATCGTTGGATAAGTTTTCTTTTCTTTTTTCTTGAACACACGTACAACAGTTGACTATCGTGGTTTTTCCAGATGGAGGTGGAAGACACAAAGTTGTTGTTTTTATCTTCGTAAAAACAGAAAATAATATGTGATGCTGAAGAGGAGGATGGCGGATGCCACAAGGGGGTAGTTTATTTTTTCTTCCTCTGGGGGCTGCAAGGGGGGGGTAGTGCAGTTATATGGAGTTATATGCAGTTATAGTGTATCTATAGTGCAGCTATAGTGCAGTGTAGTAATGTACGCACTGGGAAGCTTTGGGGGCAGTCTGGGGACTCCTTCCTGGCATTTGCTAACCACCCGCCTGCCAACCGTCTGCACCTCTTTTTGTGTGATTTGCCGATCAAGCGCACAC
>NW_008481849.1:168498-191321 GCF_000524495.1 Plasmodium inui San Antonio 1 | reverse complement strand
TTCATTGCCATGTTGGCGCTTCCGCGGGGTGTAACAACACGTGCGATGAGCTAGCTGCACCTGCGATGAGATGCCTACACATCCGATGAGCTGCCTACACATCCGATGAGCTGCCTACACATCCGATGAGCTGCCTACACATCCGATGAGCTGCCTACACATCCGATGATCTGACTGCACATCCGATGATCTCCCCGCACGTGCGCTTATCTGTGCATACGCTTTATGCGCCCCCCGGGCATGCTTAAAAAAAACAAAACAAATGCGCAACACTCGGGCACATCCTCGCTGGGTAACAGAACTGTCGCTCACTCTGGAACTAAAGTGACGAACGTCTGCGCAGCTGAGGGGTGGAGATACTACGTACCGGTGTTTGTGTGACACCACCCTTTTGGGGCGATTCATGCAGGGGGACAGGAAAGAAATGTTCTTCGTCGAATTCGGAATTCGCAGGGGGAATCCATTTAAAATGAAAGTGGAAACTACGCAGCTGGGGTGTGCTTCCGTTTCGTATCGCTGCAGCGTCGTTTTAAGTTTCGTGCGAAGTGATGTGCGTTGGGTGGATTCCCCTTCTGGGTAGCTTTTTTTTTTTTCTTTTTTTTTTTTTTTGTTACAAAATCACCTGACCGTTCATAATTTCCCGAATGGCTAGTTTTCGCTGCAACGGAGATTGCAATCTACATGGGGGAAACTGTTAATCGGATTTCTTCCTTCCCCCGTCTGGTTGGTCGTGTTGGCAATATCTCTTTTCGCGAATGGCCCAAGTGTCACATGTGTTTCACCCTATGGGGCGGAGCTTTCCGTTTCGTTTGTGCATACCGTGCCACGCTTGCGCGGACGCTTAGGAGCAGTTTTGCTGTGCGCATCGCAGTGGAGTGATTCAAATTTAGGAGCAGTTTTTTCGTACGCATGGCAGTGGAGTGGCTTTATGCTTCACAACAGGATGCACCTTTGGAGTGGCCCTTCCGCCTCGTCGACGAAAAAAAAAAAGCTGCCTTCGCGTCGGGTTAAGCTGTGCGGGCATTACTGCACACACGGGTAGGTACGGAGAAGTACGTACACACGACAAGGTACACACGACAAGGTACACACGACAAGGTACACCCACTGGTATGTATCCATTTGCACGTGATGGCGTCCCCGCCTCTGCAGCGTGCACGAACACGATTCGAGTGGCTCCCACGCTGGTTTGCCCCTAAGGCCAGGGCAGTGCACGCTTGGTTAGAAACGCTGCTGTATTCCCCCCCCCCTGTCCACGACAGAGCGAATCACATGTGGATGGCCTTGTCGAAGGACGCCAGAGCGACCTCCTTGATGACCTCGGAGAAGGTGGGGTGGGCATAAATAACCTTACTCAGACTTTTGGCGGTCCCTCCGCTGCCAACATAAATGGACAGAGGAAGAATTAAATCGCTAGCATTGTTTCCAACAATTTGAGAGCCCAGGATTTTGTTTGACCCATCTTCAACGAGTAGCTTAATCAGCCCATCAAAGTCATCAATGGTTCGAGACCTGCTGTTGGCAGCAAAGGGAAAGGTAACTCCCTTGAATGGGATGTTCCTTTGTTTGCACTGTTCTTCATTTAGACCTACGCTGGCTACCTCCGGGTGCGTATATATAACACTTGGTACGAGGTCGTAATTAATATGCGATTTTTTAGGCTTGTTTAATTTCAATTCGCTGAATAGGATATTGGCTAGGATGTATCCTTCTTCCTCTGCCTTGTGTGCAAGCATAGGCCCGTCAATCACATCCCCGATGGCTTTTATACTTGGATGGGATGTGACACTGAAGGAGGAATCTACTTGAAGTTTTTTATTTTTGCCCAATTCGATATCAACTTTGTCCAAATTCAGATTGTCAAAATTGGATCTCCTACCAACACAGACGAGAACCAGATCCGATTGGATCTTTTGTATCTCCTTTGTCTTGGTATTTTTTGTAAATAAAGTGGCTTCCTCATTTTCGACGTTTCCTCCCATTACGGAGGTATTAAAGACAAATTTGATTTTTATCTTTTCCAGCGTTTTTTGCAGCACTTTACTTACATCTGCATCTAGAAAAGAGCACAACCGGTTGTTATATTCAAATATGATAACATCTGAACCCATTTTGGCAAAAACAGAACCTATTTCTAATCCAATGACACCACCACCAATGATGGAAATTTTCTTCGGGATCTTTTTAAAGCTGAGAATGTCATCCGATGTTTGTATCACTTGGTGGTCATAGTGTAGGAGGTCCTGAACCGTCTCCGCCTCCTTCGCATTCTGATCATTGAGCCTTTTTAGTGGAATTTCGATCGGCTTGGACCCTGTAGCGATAACAATCCGTTCCGCCGTCACGAGTTTCTCCTTCCCTTGACAGTTTACCAATACGGTGTTCTCATTTACGATGCTTCCATGTCCTATGAGATGGTTCACTTTGTTCTTCTTATACAGGTACGTTATTCCGTCGGCTAAATTCTGCATGCATTTGTTCTTGTGCTTATGTATTGTCTCCACGTCGAGGTGTATATTATCTATGATGATACCACTTTCCTTGAACTTATTTTTTGCCTCGTAATAATTGTGTGCAATGTGCAGGAGGGACTTGGAGGGGATACATCCTCGGTTCAGGCAGGTGCCTCCTAGCTTAAGGTCTTCGTTCACGTTGAGCACATTGAGCTTATTCTGCGCACACCGGATGCTGCACACGTAGCCCCCAGGGCCGCCGCCTATCACTACCACGTCGTAACTGGGGGGGGGGGGAAGGAAGGGGGAAGTGGGAAGTAAGTGAGCCGGAAGAATGGGACATCCACAAAGGTACGCAAAACGACATTTAGAGGAGATAAAAAACACAATTCGACCTTGCGCCGATTCTGCGCCGATCTTTCGCGCGGGCGTCGCCCGCCCGTGGCGCGCCCAAGTGGGTTACTCCTTCTTTGATGAGAAGTGCCTCCGGCGTGGGAAAAGGACAACCCTCGTTCTGCTCACAACTGCATTCATTTTGGAATTCTAAGTTCTGAGAAGAAGACGGGGGAGGGATTAGACAAAAGTTTGCGATTAAAAACTGTCGTTACAGAATGTGGGTTACTTGGGCGTGTGCCCCAGAGTGGCGGCTGATTGGAAGGGAACACCCGCATACGTGCGACGTGGGCTCAAGGGGAACGAGCGCTCTGTTGCTATGCTTCGTTTGCAGCGCTTCCTTTGTGCTATGCTGTCTTTTGTTTTTCTTCCTTTGCTGTGCTCGGTTTTTTTTTATTTTCCGCTACGCCGCTCAACAGAAATCTGCGAGGTATGCACATGTGTGTAGCTGCGAAGTGGCGATGTGATACCTTCTTGGGGGATGCCCTGTCCACTGCTCTTCCTGCTGTGCAAACGGCAGGGGTATTAATTTTTGAGGCCTCACTGCGGGACGCGTGTGTATGGTGTATGTGGCATTCCGTATGTCGTATGCCCTAGGCCGTAGGGGGGTTGGCGGTCCGTCGTCAATTGTGTGTAAAGAGACGCGCAGCTCAGCTGTGCGTGAATCTGGGGGGCTCTTATCCCTTTAAAAGGAATCGCCTCCTTTGGGTGCCGCTGGAATTGGCGGCACGTACATAAGTACACATAAGAGCGTGCAAACAAAGCTTCGTCAACGGGTGTAGTCTCTATCCTTTTTCCGCGTTCACTTATTCGGGTCCGCCTGGTGGTTGGTCCGGTGGGGAATGAACGAAGCTGTCAGGATGTTCAGCAGTCAATCTGTGGAGCAGTCAAACTGTGAGGCAGTGAAGCTGTGACATGATCAATCTGCGGAGCAGCCAAACTGTCAGGCAGTAGCGCGGGGGAATAAACAACTTAACGGAGAATGGAGCGAAGGCACAGGGAAAAAAATCCGTGTAAACGAGCCGTACTTGTGCGTGAAAAAAAAAAAAAAAAAATACTATTGCGGGGACTACCAATCTGAGGAAAAGTCCCCACGGGGGGATATAACAGATCAGGGGCGTACTTTCATCTGGGGAGGCCAACCGGAAAACAAGAGAAGGATGCCCCCAGGGGATATTATCCGTTGTGCACTGGGTTGATGCCAAACGGAAAACAACTCCAGCATTATACGCACGTGGGAAAAGCACACAATTGGGGAGGGTTGTGCCCTGCTCGCCTGTGGCGGAAAAATGAAGGGCACCAGAGCGTGGCCAGGCCGCTCATACATGGGTGAGAGGCCAAACCGGGGAACCAGGAGCGAGGATCAAGATGAGGTAACATAAGAGGAAGCATCAAAGTGGAGCAGCCTCCAGCAGAGCATCAGGTTGGATTAGCCTATGGGAGGGTGCCAACACGGATTAACCTACGGGGGAGCGCCGACATGGTTTAACCTACGCGAGAGTCGTGGTCCCATAGGCAGCTGGGGTGTGCCGCAAAGCGCACGCGGGTGACGTCGCCCTGCTTCTTCCCGCGACGCCCTTGGGAGGCGATTCTCCCCGTATTCTATGAAGAAGCAGCAGGGGCAGTTTCAATAGAGAAAAAGTGACGTATTTTCTCACGTGTAGTTGGCCCTGCCCCCAACGGGTAGAAGAAGCGTTCCTTCGCAGGTGACACATTTGTGCACGTGTTTTCGTTTGCTCTTCCACTAGCCCTTGCATATGCCTGTTCCATTCGGAACTGCTCTCCTTTTTTTTTTTTTTCCTTTCCAAATGACACAACGCAGGTTATGCTTTTTTTTCCTGTGGCCCCCAGTACAAAGTAGTAACAAAAAAAAAAAAACCTGCGAACAAGTCTCCACAAGCGACTTCCCAACAACGGAGTTACGCCCCTCCCCACTCAGGAGAAAATAACCTCGCCGTTAGTCGAGGCACAACTGTGATTGGAGGTAGAAGTGCAATTCGAGTCACTCCACATTGACGTAACTGATCTGTTGAGGCTCCCCTCCCAGTTTGTGGGAGTAGCACAATATAGATATAAATCCGCCCAAGTGTATGCGCTCCTTTGGCCTTTTCTTCTTACACATGAGAGCGTGTCACCTAGGGAGTAGTCCCAAATAGTGACTGCGACTTCGCCTCGCTACACGTGGAAGAATATTGCACGTGAAAGGATACTCCACGTGAAAGGATACTCCACGTGAAAAGATACTCCACGTGCTTACACCTTTGTGGGTGTACGAGAAGGCAGGAGGGGGGAAGCACATTCTTCCCAGCTGTGCGCGGTTCACCTACACAGTTACAGCGGTGAGGAGGCATACCCAGTGAGGTGAAACAGCGTGCAAGTCTGACCTCATCCACGGAAACAAGTTGCCGGTGTCACCTCGTCCACCGAAACAGGTTAACGGCGTCATATCTTCCGCCCGTTATAAGCCGCTCCGCGAGATGAACGCGAGACACGCCGCTGTTTTCCTACTAGTGGCCCTGCTGGGCTGCCTGCTCCAGTGCGGGCAAAGCGTCAAACGGAAGAGGGGACTCTCCGGCAAGCGCAGGGGGCTCCTCAACAAGAGGCTCAAATATATTAACAGTAAGCTCATAAGCAGGAGGAAGGAAAATTACGTTAAAGTCAAAATGACTGAAAACAAAGTTAAGGGGAAGGATATCATATACGGAAACGAATGCCGAAATGAGTTGTTACAAGGCATCTTAACCGTCTCAGATGTAGTGAAGCTGACATTGGGTCCGAGAGGAAGAAACGTACTTCTTGAAAAAGAGTATGGAAGCCCCCTCATAATTAATGACGGTGTGACGATTGCAAAAAATATCTCATTAAAGGACAGGAAGAGAAATAATGGAGTCAAGTTAATGCAGGAGAGTACTAACATATCCAATGACAAAGCAGGAGATGGTACGAGTTCCACGGCTCTAATGACAGCTACCATCACAAAGAAAGGTATTGAGCAAGTCAACAGGAATCATAATCCCATTCCAATACAGAAAGGCATACAGATAGCTTCCAAAATGATCATCGAAAAGATTAAATCACTCTCCACTCCAATTAAAACGTATAAGGATATTCTAAACATCGCTACTATTGCTAGCAATAACGACACACACATGGGAAGCATCATTGCCAATGCTTACGATAAGCTGGGAAAAAATGCTGCGATCATTTTGGACGATAACGCTGATATTAATGATAAGCTAGAGTTCACAGAAGGGTACAATTTTGACAGAGGAATTATTAACCCCTATCTTCTGTACAATGAGAATAAAGATCACATTGAATATAACAACGTCTCTACGCTAATCACGGACCAGAATATCGACAACATTCAATCCATTTTGCCCATTCTGGAGATCTTCGCCAAGAACAAGCAGCCGCTCTGCATCATCGCCGACGACTTCAGCAACGAGGTGCTCCAGACGCTCATCATAAACAAGCTCAAGGGGGCCATCAAAGTGGTAAGCAGATAAGCGGATCAGCGGCTACACCGTTACGCTGACACGCGGCTACCCTGTTACCGGGTCATTTTTCTGTTCGCTTCCAGTCTTCGCTTCTACTCCCCGCTTAGATTGCGTAAAATGCCCCCCATCTTTTGCGCGCAAAAAAAGTGGTGACAGGAAAAAGCAGAGAGGGCACAGAAGTAGAGTAACCCCTAAGGCAGGGTTACTTCTATGGTACCGCCCTCCTACATAGGGGGAACCCCCGAGGCGGAGACCTTTCCGTGGCGCCGTCTTCTCACGAAGGGGTTCGCCGCGGGCGCGATGTGTTCCTGCGCTCCCCCATTCGTCCATTTGTCCATTCGTCCATTCGTGCGAGTGAAGGGAGTCCCGTATTGCTCTAAGCTGCATCCCGCTCAACCGCCTATCAATCTGCGTGAGAAAAAAGCCCGTAACATTAACACCGTCGCTAACAAAAACAACCCCCTTCTTTGCAGGTCCCAATAAGAGCGCCCTCCTTCGGAGACAGGCGAAAAGACTACCTCAAGGATCTCTGCATCGTGACAAACAGCAAGTACATAAGCGCGGACGTGGGGCTAGACCTGAATAACCTCCACAATAACATGAGCTCCTTCGATAATAACTACCTGACGCTGCTGGGAAGCGCAAACACACTCATTGTGAAAAAAGATAGAACGAGTCTAATCACCAAGGAGGAATACAAGAACCAGATTGACGACCGGATTAAGGTCTTAAAGAAAGAGTTTGAAGAAACCACATCTAAGTATGACAAAGAGAAGTTAAACGAGAGAATAGCTGCTTTATCAGGTGGTATTGCCAAAATATTAATCGGAGGAAATACCGAAACGGAACAGAAAGAGAGGAAATTCAAATACGAAGATGCAACCAATGCAGTGAAGAGCGCAATCGACATTGGATACGTCCCAGGAGGAGGAGTCACTTATCTCGAGATAATCAAATCTAACTTCCTAAACGAAATACACAAAAAAATTGAAGAAGAACTTCAAGACAAAGGAAGCCAGGAAGATAAAAAATACCTCGATCTAGTAGGAAATTTAGAATCCGAATTGGAGCTCCGAAAAATGGGAGCAAACATAGTAGTCAGCAGCTTAGATGTAATTACAAAACAGATAGCAGACAATGCAGGAGTGAATGGAGAAAATGTCGTCAAAATCATTTTAAACTCAAAAGACAAATATGGATTTGGATACGATGTGAATACAAACAAATTTGTCAATATGGTTGAGAACGGAATTATCGATAGCACCAATGTGATCATAAGTGTTATTAAAAATAGCTGTAGTATTGCCAGTATGGTTTTGACCACGGAGTGTATGATGGTGGATAGTGAGAAGAAGGACAAGGGAATCCTGGACTCAAGCATCAACTCGCCCAAGTACCTACAGAAGCATAGACGGGGTGGAGGATACAGGAGAAAACTGGACCATTTGGACGATGAGGAGGAGGATGAGGACGACCTCGATGATGAAGATGACGAGGAGGATGAAGATGACGAGGAGGAAGAGGACGAGGAGGAAGAGGACGACGAGGAGGAAGAGGATGAAGACGACGGGTACAACTACGATGAGTAGAGGAAGAGAATGAATAGGGAGACGATCAAGACGACGGGTGCAACCTCCACTACTGCGAAGCGAACTCACATGGTTGGCACAGCGGACAGATCGAACAAATTAGCCGAACGGACGTGAACGCGGCACCTTTGCCTCCCCCGCACGTCCACGGGCTGCTCCTCTTCTCCCCCCCCCTAAGCCGCTTTACTCTCCCCTGTCAATTTTTTTTTTCTTTTTTTTTTTGACCTCTTTAATAAGACAACGTGTGTGCAGCCGCACGCACACGGGCAATTCTACTTGCACTTGCATGGCGTGCCGCTTGTGCCCTGTTTATTTTTTAATATAATTAATCAATCTTGCATTAGCCCATGCGTTTAATTGTTCACTCGAGCACGTTGTATAAGAGCGCGCTGGTTTATCCACCCCTTGGGCCATTTACCCCCTCGTTTATTTATCTCCTCACGCAATTTTCCTCCCCCCCTTCGCACATTCGGGGCGGTATGAATCTCAAAACGGGAAACTTCCACGGCGAATTTGAGCCTTCCAAAACTTGGTGTTTTTAATTCACTTTTCTCGACTTGAGTGGCGCAGCGGAGCGAATGCGTGCAGAACCATGCTATATCGACTGTCAAAACAGCAGCATATTTTACCCATACGGAGATGGTATATCGCACATCGCCTCTCGCGCGTCACTTGTCCAGTATGACCTGCTGCCAGGCTGCGGCACCCAAGGCTATGCCCCTTTTGTGTGCCCTCTTACCGCCAACTGCAGAACGACGCAAGGGAGCAAGTCACCGCATTTTTGTATGAAAGGTTCAGGCAAAATTGGGAAAAAAAAAAAAATAGCCATTTTGTTGTAAAGCGCGAAATTGTGCTGACTATTCTACGGTCATTTTTTTTCTTTTTATTACCATTTTGAAATTTTGGGAGAATGCAGAATGGGGATGATATATGCCGAAGGAACGATGAAACTCCGCTGTTTGGTTCGATTTGCAGCTCCTTTCGTGGTTCCCTTCCCCACTGGCCTTTTCCTTCTTTACTACCTCTGAAATGCGCCTCTTGTTTGCTCTCCACACCTTAGTAGCCGCCTTTTTCACCCAACTTAGGCGCTGCTACAGCGGCGTTAACAACCCCCCTCACCCCTGCATAACTAACTTCACGCTGTCAAAACTGAGCAACAGTTACCACGTAAAGAATGACATAATCAATTATGGCAGATTTAAATATGTGTACAGTATTAAGAATCACCCCATTCACCATGTAACGACGAGGATCCTTGATCACCTCAAAAGGGAGTCTTCCTTCTGGGTCGTTTATAACAAGTGTCCCCTGTACCAAACGAATTCATGCTTTAATGATATTTTGATTAAGGACACGAATGATACCACGTCTGCGAGGAATAACTTTTACTTTTCGGACTCGCTTTTGTACCTCCCCCAGGCGACGTCTCTCTTTCCCCATGTCTGTCACTTGCTAAGGGGGGAACAAAAGGGGAGGCACATTCCACATTGTGGGGTGGGGCATACGACCGAGTGTTCCAACCCCCAATGGGGGGGGACACCAAATGGGGCCATTCGAAAAACTGCAGAGGGGAGCGAACAGACGGTAGAGAGACTCGAACGAACTGCAGATAGACGCGAACAGACTGCAGAGGGGGAACAAACTGCAGAGGGAAAGTCCCACAGCGGGACACCACACCTAGACAGAGGCACAGACAACTTCCTCATCATCTCAAACATTTTCAGAAAAGACAACATCGACAAATTGCACTTTACATTTTTTAACCAAATGGACATATATATAAAAATAAAAAACGAACTGGTAGGGAAAAAGAAACAGCTCATGTACTTTCTCTGTTCATTGCTGGACTCAATCTTTGCCAACACACACAAATGGAGAATAAAGAAAGACTCCTTTGATTTTACCAACCATTCGTTGCAAGCAGAAGTTTATTACAAGAACAAATGGGTTGAAATTTTGGGTTGTGGAATCTTAAAGAAGAAAATCCTCTTTCGAAAATGGAAGCAGTATGATATGGGTGATTACTTAGCCATAGGGTTAGGTTTAGATAGAATCGCCATGATAAAGTGGGAGGTCAAGAGAATACGGGACCTATATTTGTACATTACGAACACAGGAGGGAATACTTTATTGACAAAAAAAACGGAGACGGAGATGAGGCGGACAAAAGGCACGGCTGGAAATATGATTAGACATGGTGACATTCCAGGGGGTGACACAAATGGAGATGCATCGATTCAGACGAATAGACCAGCTGTTAGGGAAGCAGAACACATCGGTGAAGAAAACATCGGTGAAGAGAACATCGGTGAAGAGAACATCGGTGAAGAGAACATCGGTGATGAAAACATCGGTGATGAAAACATCTTAGTAGATTCCCCCAAGCTGGAGGGAACCCATTTGAGGAACGCATTACTGCATCTATTGTCGAGGAAAAGGGATCCAAATCGACCAAAGAGCGACTCATTTCTGTATTTTTTAAATTTATATAATGTACGGCACGAGGAAAGAGATGTGTCCTTTTATGTCAACTCGGAGTGGGACACGGATCTCTTCACAAAAAAGGTTCTTCATTTTGCATCCCTTCTGGGAGGTAGTGGTCTGCTCAGGCGGGTTCTACTTCTCGATGTCTTCATCCATGAGGGCTCCGGCAGGACCAGTTACACGTACAAGTTTCTCTACGCCGCGCCGGCGAGCATACGGGTAGGTCGCCGTAATTCAGTGCATCGCGGCGAAACGCGGCGTAACGTGGCATAATGTGGCATAACGCAGCACAACCCCGTACTGTAACCGTTCGTGATCCACACACAACCGCCTCCCTTTCTCCCCCTCCCCCCTCTGCAGGAGCAGCACACTTTTAGAGGCCTCGTGAAGGAGCTGCACGAGCGGTTGGTGCTCGAGATCGTTCGCACGTACAGCGTGACCATTCGATGATCTGCATGGGGTGGCGGATGGGTGGCAACTGGGTAGCCACGTGGCAAAGATGTTCCCTCCTTTGTTTGCCCAGCTTCCCACGCCCACTTTAATGCAAACCGGTCACGCCGCTTCCCTCACGCCGCTGACTTCCCTTATGTCGCCCCCTCCCCGCCGCACGAGGGGATACTTCGCAAAGTCCCAGAAGAAGAGAAACTGCTCGAGCCCTCCGAAAATCAAATACGTCCGCCGCTTGACGGAGGAGTAAAAAAATTTCATGCTCAGGATGCTGCCAACTTTGTTTAAGTGTTCGAATTGGTAGAAGCTGAGGAACTGAGCGACGAGGTGGGCTTCCTCACTTGTGCTGTTTGGGGTTCCGTTTGGGGTGTCATTTGCGGTTCCATTTGCGGTTCTATTTGCAGTTTCGTTTGCGGTGCCGTCTTCCATGCCGACCCGTTCGTTCTGCACCCCCCCCGTGCGCATCCTATACACAAGAATCTCCTTCCGCTTGGTAAAAACAGCCAGGTACGTCTCTTCCCCCACGCAGAGAAAATCGAAAAGAGCTATCTTAAACGTTTCTGCCGTGTCCACCTTCGTGAACTGTAAATTTTGACTTTGCTCATCCCCCCCTTGGACAAATTCAGGAAAGAGGGAAAGCGCATTCCGCAGGCACGTAAAATAAACAGACGTGTTGGAGTGAATAAAGAGGTACCCGTCGCGCAGGTAGAAGCGGACAATGCGATCATCTACATTTATGGTTCGCAAAGAGAACGTGAAATACTGGTCAAAGATAAAAAACATATTTTTTTCTGAGAAGATAAAAACGTAGCATACTTTTCGATAAATAGTCGATTTGAGTAAATTTTTTTTTCCACAAAATTGGGGCATTGCCTTTTTCAAATAATCCTTTAAGTCTGTCACTTGGCTGGTGAGGACGCTGTAAAGGAACAGCGTCTCTCCATTCAGCACTACCAGGTGTGTATCGTAAGGGCTGCTCTGTAGTAACTGTGCTATGTGTGTGTTGATCCGGGTATTGTCGTCCTTTCTTTTATTTTTCGCTCCTCTATTTTGCGTTATTCCCTCGAGGTTTGTGGCCAAAGGGGGAACGAGATACTCACCACAATGAGGGGTAACTCCTCCCCCTCTCCATTCATCTGTAAACTGATTAAGCGTGAGCGGATCCGCAGCGGTAAGGTCGGAACCTACCCCATCAAAATCGACCACCTCCAATTGCCTCCTTGTACTAAACCAACACAGAGAAAAGACATTCTGATTTTCTCGTATAGGCGGTACAAGGACACTTCTCCTTTGAGCGTCCACCAGGGAGAAAACACCAAACTGGAGTTTCTTGTTTACAAAGGCTACGAGTGGTAGGTTCGGGTGATTTATCAGATAGGTGCAGACGCTCATGCGATCGGAGTAGAACGGCTTTGTCAGGAACATGTTGCGGTTGTTGCTTCTGTCGGTGCTGCCGCTCCCCTTGTCCCCTTCATTTTTGACCTCCAAATTGTACACGTTTTCATTTCCAAGGGAAAAAATGACGTTGGATCGAAAACAAAGAATCTGATAGACCCACACAGAAAGGGTAAAAATTTTGTATACGTTTTTTTGCCTGGTCAGTTGGAAGAGGCAGAGGAACTTCTCCGCGTCGTAGACGTATGCGTAGTCTTCTCCATTCAGTGTGCACATGGCGAGATGGAAGATCCTCTTACATCGGGGGTCATATTTATGGGTGATCTGCTTCTGCTTCAAATTATATCTGTGGATGATCCCCTTATCCCCGCTGGTTATGTAGAGATCGTTGTCCCTTCCGAAGCAGACGCAGGTGTGGGTCTTCTGCTGCTTCGAGTTGTGTGGGTTGTTCCCGCTGTGCTGAACTTGACTGGCGCCCCGTTGAGTGGGGTGTCCTTTCGTGTTATCCACGTGTGCGGTGCTCGCTTCGGCGGGGTGTCCTCTCGTGTTATCCACTTGGGTGGCACTCCCTTGAGTGCCGCTCCCTTGGGTAGTGTCCACCTCTACACGGAGCAGCTCGCCTCCACGGGAGAGCTCCCCAATTCTGACGCACCTCTGCGTGGAGAAGGCAAAGTACACCTCGCCGTGGTCGTTAAGACAGGCACTGAGGGAGAAGATCACCTCATCGGCCACATTCACCAGAAGGAGAGGCTGATACAAAGGGAAATTAAAAACCAAGATGCAGTCCCTATACGCTAAAAAGATGTGCACATTGTTTCTCAACACAGTGGCTATACGGCTGTCACCTTTTGTGTTGAAGTAGGCCTTCACGTTGGTCTCTATGAGGTGTATTTTTTCCCCTTTTCTGAAATTTTTTTTTATTTTTACTTCCTTCTCCGGGATTAGGAAGTAAATGTTTCCTTCGCTGTCTCCATAGATCAGCACGTAGAACATCCGCCGCAGGATTTTGTCCATGCGGCACTGCCCGCACGGGGCTCTCTGATATACTTTTCCCCTTTCACCTGCTTCCTCTTCGTTTGGCTGATTATTTCCATCCCTGGCCCCGCTGAGCCAACCCTGCAGAACCTCGAAGCAGTACCTATTCTTGCGCCAAAGCTTCTGCCCCACTTGGTCTAGGTCTACAATCTTTATGCCCCCCTCGTAGACGTCTGTCCCCATCTTGTTGTAAAGACTGTTGTGCTCACTTATGTGAAGAAAGCTAAACTGCATTGCCGTCACTTGTATCCTTTCTCGTGTGATTAATCGAGATCTGTTTGTCACATAATCGAAGAAGTGTATTTCTTTCTTTTCGTTGTAGAGGAGGAGCTCTCGAGGGACCGTGTCCAGGGCGTTGCGCATGTCGCAGATGAGGAAGGGGCTTTCCGCCCGGAGGGGGGCTGACGATCCGATTTTTTCCCCCCCGTCTGGGCACTTCCTCCGTTTTGCCACCTGATGGGGTGCTTCATTATCCGCTTGAGGGGCCCCTCGCTTGGTTTCTCGCCGGGTCTCCCCCGTTTGGTGACCCTCCCTGCCCGAAGTAGCCAAAGATAAACAGAAAAAAAACGGATTCGTCGTCGTGCCAAAGAAGGGACCCAAACCCAGCACATACTCAATGTTCACATAAAAAACGCACGACACAACCTTCATGTCGCTAAACATACTTACACTCAAGACCTCATTTTTTACAACTCTCTTTACAATGACACTGTTTTTGTGCACTCCACAGGTTAGGAAATCAGCCACATGAACTCTAAATGGGGAGTTTTTTCCTTCCCCCGGGGAGGTATTCCCCAGATTTCCTGTCTCCACTACTTCTATCCCGCCCTCATCCCGGTCAAAGGTGAAATACGGAATGGGGGGACAAAACTGCCCATTGAACCAAAACAGGGAGGGGAAATATAAAATGTTCTTCAGATCGTTTTTTTTCTTTTTCCCTTTAAGAAGGAGGTCCTTCTTTTCCAGATGCAAGGCGTACCTCTGTAGATTTCTTTGCCTTTCGTCCAGCATGCTGCTGGCTTAGCGCATGGGGGCAAGGGGAAGCGAAGATGACGTGGCACAATAAGTGGCGAAAAAGCGTCATGTGCGTCTCCCTCCCACTTTGGAAGTTGTACAATGTACAGAGGGGATGATAAGCACGCCGGATGGGGAACACGCGGAGGGGGATTTATTTTTTTCTTCTTTATCGCCTTTTCCGCCTTTTTTTTTTTTTTTTTGCAATTTTTTCTGGGCGAGAAAAAATGCTCCACTTCGGCTGTCCCCCTTCCCGACGAGTGGAAGTTCGTTTGGCCAAACGGGTGACGAGCAACGTACGACTAGCAGAATTGTAGGGATGTAGGCAAAACGGGGATTTTTTTTTTCTTTTTCCAAGGGGAGAGTAAAATGAAGGAGGTAGGGCGATCCAGGGAGGTGTACGCACCGGCGTATTATTCGTATGTACATTGGAGAAGGCCTACAAAACGGCGCTGCAACGCATATGCGACCTGTGTAGTTCTGTGTGGCTTATGCGCTTTGTGTTGCCTACTCATGTGCACCGCTGCAGATCACCCCCGCGTGGCGGCGAATGCAATGGGGGCGGGGGACGAGAACGAACAAGAAAGATTGATGCTTCATCCTGCCCGCTGTCTCCATCACTTGGTTGCCACCGGAACGAAACAACTTCGCACTCTAGAAAAAAAAAAAAAAAGGGTACCCCTTTTTTGGAAAGTATCCTTCCCCTCCGCTGAAGAACCAAACACCTTTTGACAGCCTCGACTCCTAAGTTGCAGCTAATCGCAAAGCGTGTGGGTAGCTCCCCCAAGGAAAATTCCCCGCGGGGGGGAAGCTAAACTGAACGTTGGAAAAAAGGAGGGGACATGCCTGCACAATTGCATGTGTACGTGTACCCAGGTGGGCCCAATTCGAAAAAACACGATTGATCTGCGGAGCGCGGGCGAGGCCGAGGCAAAACGTATGCAAGAAGGAAAATTAGCGTAATCACGTCTAGGCATCCGCTGGGGCAAGGCAGTTCTTCCCCCCTGCATGCCAATTGGTGTCTTTCCAAAATGGCGGTGATGATACGGCGGTAGGTGTACTTACATCTCCTCCAACACAGCGACATTTTTTTTTCTTTTTTTTTTTAAATTTAACCAGTTTCCTTTTTTTCTTTAAGTTTAATTCAAAAAAAAAACCCACAGGTGTGTTTCGTGTATATACAATACAGGTGCATCTTGCGTAGAAGTAGAATGACACAGTCGCATGCAGGCGGGGGCACGAAAGATTAGACTGCCTCACAAATTCATGACTTCAAAAGAATGTGCAAAGAGGTATATGGAGGATGGGGGTGGAGGAGAGAGATCGGTCACACACCGCAATTTTGGGAATATCGATAATCTTGGAGCAGACCACGGCGGTGGTGCCATGTGCGTGCAAAAGGGTGAGACGCACATAAGGAGTGGGATGGGGCAATCATAAAAAAAATAAATAAATAGAAATAAACAAATAGACAAATAAACAAATAAATAAAAAAAGAAAAAAATAAATAAATAAAAAAATAAAGAAGTACACACATACATACTTATATACAACGGAATGAATAAGGGGACAATAAGACATCTCTCAAACTTCAAAAAGGAAAAAAAGAAGGGGAAAAAAAAAAGAAAAAAAAAGGAAAAAAAAAATTTCAAATGTCAACCTCGGCAGGGTAATCAATCAATCAACGTATCAAGATAAAAGTGTGTTGTCTTGTGTGGCTCATAATGTTCACACATGCGGACTAAACAAGTTTCGACTTTCGAATAGAAAAAAAAAGGGGGGGGGTAAGAAAAAAAAATATCAAAGGTACCACTAATATTTTCGTTGTTACTATTGTGTGACTCCGTTGCGTACACAAAACTGAGGTTATGCCAAAATGGCATTTGGCCATTGAAATGCAGAGAGAGAGTCCATGCTCCCCTCCCTTTCTCGTCAAAAATCCCTTTCTCTAAAAGGAGAGCCGTAGGGATAAATCAGAAGAAGTTGACGTAATTGTCCGAAAAACTCTGCTCGTTGTCGACACGTGGGGACTGAAAGGAGTAATTTAAAAAACCCTTATTTGCATCCTCCTCGCTCATTTTTAAATCGTATTCATCCACTTGGGAATCTTCACCCCCTGCTCCTCCTCTCAGTTTGTCTTCCTTCGTTAGCTCGCAAAAGTTTCCGTCGTCATACTTTCCAAAGGTTGTCTTCACTGTGATGCCATCAATGTACAATTTGGGGTTCATCGTATCTCGGTAAAGGGAAGAGCTCGTGTTCGCCATGCCGTTGTTGGCAACTGAGTTGGTCGTGGAGTTCCCAGATGAGTCGGCCAAGCCGTTTGCCGCAGAGGTGGCCATCCCATTGGCAGCCGATAGTACGATCCCGTCTGGTGGAGAGCTGACCATGCCATTCTCTGATGGCTCCATTACCCCACTGTAATTATTACTCAACGTGGTCTCCTCCAAATTTGGTGAGCTTCCATCATGCCCACTGTTTCCACTCCCGCTCAAATTCAAATTGCTCTTGTTGGCCGTGGTGGCAGTGGTAGTCGTGGCGGTGCTCTGAGCCAGCACTGCTCCTCCTACGCCCTCTCCGTCAGGAGTGCCATAATAGTTGTATACACCTTTGGAGTTCTCTTCACAGAAGTAGCTGCTAAAACCCTCGGACAGGATCATCCCAGCGCCATCATCGACATTCACTTCGCAGGCCCTTCCAACTTTATTGTTGTTACTTAGACTTCCATTCGGGTAGGCAAAGTCATTTTCGCACGGGTTCATTTCGTCGTTGAAGTTACCTGATTGACCCGCGTCCTGCGCTTCAATCGCGGCCGCAGCATCTGCATCTTGCGCCTCTCCCTCCTGTGCACCTTCCACCTCTGCGTCTCCCTCTCGCCCTTCCTCATCTTCCTCCAGGTTGATGCCGTATCTGGGCTCGTGATTCATGTCGTCAAAGGGGATCTTCTCGTAGTTGTCGTAGCTCTCAAACTTGTCGTAGTTGTCATGGTTATCAAATTGGTCATAGTTATCAAAGTGGTCGAATTTGTCGAATCTGTCGTAGTCGTCGAACCTGTCGTCGGCTTCAAACTTATCGAACCTGTCGTAGGCCTCAAACTTGTCGAACCTGTCGAAGTCACGCGCCTTGATGCTGCTGCTGCCGTTATAGCTGCCCACGCAGCTCCCCCCCAGGCAGTTCCCGACGCAGTTGTCTAAGCAGCTTCCTCCCATGCAGTTTCCCACGCACGTGGCGCTCGCGCTTAGTAGCCCTTCGCTCATGCAGCTGCCTATCCCGTTGAGCCGCTTCCCATTATTCGTGTGCCCATTATGCAGGTGGTGGAAGCCTTTGCAAACATTGCCACTATTGTGTTCAGTGGCATTGTGCACCGACATATGATCATTGTTCTTTTCGTCGAATTCCATGTCGATGTCGTTAATAAAGTCTATATTGATGAGATTCTTAAAATCTTCCTTCATGTCATCGTTTTGTGTGCTATACTTTTGGCTAGCCAAATCGGATCCGTATTTGTCTCTATGGCAGTTTCCGCTGCCGCTGTCGTTGCCACTTCTGTCTCCACTTACATTCTGTAACTTGAGAGACTCTCCGCCGTCGACTCTCCCGTGAGAGCAACCCATCAGCCCGTGGTTGTTGTTAACGATGCTGTTGCTACAACTGTTGCTGCAGCTATTGTTAATGTTGTTCTCCGAATACACGCTTCCTCCGCCAAAGCTACCGATGCCGCTTACCCCACCTCCTCCTCCTACTGCGCCCAGGCCCATGTAGCAATTTTTAAACCCACGCAATATATTTTTCTCCTTGTTGAGTGTCGGCCCGTCCAGAGGTGCACTGGTCGAGAAGTGATTCAAATTGGTGGTGTCGCTCTGCGTCCCCCTCGTCGAATTATTATTACTGTTGTTGTTACTATGCTGTGTGTTGTTCATCGTATTAAGGATAATGCTGCTGCTTCCATAATTGTGGCTTCCCAGGCCGCTGCTAGCAATGGCGCCTCCGTTTATTCCGCTCATTCCGTTCATCTTGTTCATCCCGTTCATCCCGTTTGCGTCATTCGACCCGTTGAATCCATTCACGTTGGCCGTACTTCCGCCGCTACTATTGAAGCCATACAGATGCTCATTAAGCGAGTTCACATTTCCCTTGGAGTTATTTGAGAAGGATGCGTAGTGAGTCTGCTTCTTTAAGGTGTAACCTCCATTGGTAAGATAATCCTTGTTTATGGCATGCATGCCGTTATTGTTGCTACTACTGCCACTACCGAGGTACTTGGAGCTGGAGAGAAAGGACCCCGGTCCTCCTCCTGCCCTAGCACCGCTACCCATTCCCATGCAACTACCCTTGTTGTTCACGTTCCTGGCGCCTTTCATAAGGTACAAATTTTTCGATGAGCTCCTAGACGTGTACATCGTGTTGTTATGGTTAATGGGGTAACTCGATTTTCCGCTTCCTCCCTTGTTGTTGAGGCATCCGCTGTGCATCGTTCCGGTGGAGCCGTGATTGAAGGTGTCGCTGTTGAGATGTGTTCCTAAGTGGGATACCATGTGATTTCCTAAGTGATTTCCCATGTGACTTCCTAAATGACTTCCCACGTGACTGCCGTAGTGCCCATTGACGCTGCCTCCCATGCCGCTAGCCCCATTCATGACTCCACTTCCCATGTGGGTGCCTGCTAGGAAGGTTCTTCCATCATCTCTGAGATTATTTCCGCCACTCCTTCCCGCCATATAAACTCCATGCAGCGCGTTGCCGCCACTGCCGCTAACCTTGCTGAGCATTCCGTTTGACATCATCACCGCGGTTGCAGCGGTGGTGGTGCTACTGGTGTTGTTGTGGCCCGAGAAGGGGTGGTGTGCATGCGCGCCGCTAGAAATGCCGCCATTCATTCGGCCGTTCATTCCGCTATTCATGCCGCTATTCATGCCGCCGTTCATGCCGCTGTTCAGGCCTCCATACGAAGCGGTACTCGCGGCGTTCACCCCTAAGGCCATGTTCCCGTTGTGCAGGTCGTCCAGGGCCGATCGACTTCCACCCACGCCATGCACAACCCCGGAGCTAAACTCAGCACCCATGGATCCAATAGCGCCCTTCATCTTGGAAATGCTCCTTCTCTGATCAGCGTTCTTTTTCAGGCTAACATGGGTGCTTCCATTGTGGTGGTGGCGGTGGTCCGTTACTACCACCCCTACCGCGGCTGCTGCAGTGGGAGGAGCACCAAGGGAAGTTGTCGCCGATGCAGCAGCGGAATGGCCTCCGGCATGACCTGCGGAGTGACCAGCGGAAGTAGGACCCGTGGTGGTCCCTCCGCCATTATTATGTACAATCATATGCCCATTAAACGCATCGTAGTGAAGATTCACTTTCTCCATCTTAGAATTGTTATTATTTCCATCCTCACAAAGATTATAATTGTCCTTAAATAAAAACAAGTCATTGTAATTTTTGTTCATCTTCTTCATTTTTTTAAACTCCGCCGCAGAGGATCTGGGAACAGCTCTTTCTATTCGAAGGTCCCTCACGGAAATGCTGCTTCTGAAAGGGATGTTAAAGAAGTTAAACATATCCTCCTTCCACTTATCAGGCGTGTTCTTGTAGGCCTTTAAAAATTTGTTCATACAGGCTAGCGTTTTAAACTTGATTTTGATATGAGATCCTTTTGGGGGGTGAAAATAAATGTTATCGATTTCTTCGTACCCCATTAGCTTCAGAATGTACAGCATCTGCTCCTTTGCCTCTATGTATTCGGCTAGCTTGTTTCTCTCTGCGGAGTTTTTTGGCAGCTCCAATGGGTACTGGCAGCGGGCGCTTTTGGGGACCCACGAAATGTATACCATCATGTCGCTGAAGTAGTCGTTCGTCACGCCGTTGCCTTGCGTGCTTTTTCCACTACGACTTTCGTTCCCGCTTCCATTCGCGCTGCCACTGCCCCCGTTTTCATACGGTGTCTTCTTGGGGAGGGCGCCTGCCTTATCGCTCGGTGTCACTACACTTCTGCCACCATTTTCGTTGCTCATAACTTTCTTCCTCACATTCCTATCACGCATCTTTCTGTCCACAACGGAGGTATCCGTTAGGCACGTGGACAGACTAACCTGCGTTTCGTTCATGTCTTTTCTGAAGTAGTTTGACGTTTTCTTGTTTAAGTTGAGTCGATTAATTTTACTCGTCCTGTTGCTGCCATTGCTTAAGGAGCTGAAGTTGGTTTTATTGGCCAATTCGTGGTGGTGGTGATGCAGATGCAGCTGATGATGCGGGCGTAGCTGCTGATGCGGGTACAGTTGCTGATGTGGGTGCAGCTGCTGATGTTGGTGCAACTGATGGTGAAGGTGGTTATGCTCATCGTCGTGGTTCTCACTCACTTCCTCTGTCTCCCGCTTGACGTCCATGTAATCCTTGTTCTCCACCAAATCGATTGGCATCTGGATGCTTACTCCGTTTACGCAGAGCATCGTGTCGCTTTGGCAGGGTTTGTCGCTATGCCAGGCCTTATCGCTGTGCCAAGCCTTACCGCTGTACAATCCCTGCATGCAGCCAGTGCTGCTTCCCGCAATATGCGCAGCACTGCCGACACCACCGTTACGCTCATTCGTCGTGATTAGGAAATGTAAAATCATATTCATACAGTTCAGTCTCTTCAAGAGGGAACTCATTTCATTTCCGCATTTAGCACCCTCCTCAATAATTAAACACATGGTAGAAAATGCCTCCTCCACAAAATGGATAATATGTTTTTGACAAAAGAGGAGGAAGAGCAAGCTGAGATTTCTGTTGTGAAGCAAATTCTCTTCCATCCCGTTGTGATCATAACAATCGTCATTCAATTTTTGCTCTAAGTATTGGTAAAAGGAGTTTTTTACTTGAGTGAGCATTCCCTTGTCGAGTTTCTGGGGGGGTGCTTTCTGGTTCTCCTCCGACGGCTGGCGGGATTGCTCATGAGACTGTTTATGAGACTGTTCACCCGATTGTTCACCTGATTGTTCACCTGATTGTTCACCCGATTGCTCAGCAGGCTGCTTCGCCAACTGTTCATCAGCCTTTTCCACCGACTGCTCACCGGACTGATCACCACCCTGTTCACTGTCACCACCCCAACTGAGCAGCACCGCTTTCACCTCGTGCTCGCAACCCTTAAGGTAGTCCGAAACAATGCTGTGATTCTCTTTAAACTTCTCCATCTCCCTTTTTAGGAGTTTTTTCATGTCTTTATTTTCTAAGTTGGCAGCCTCTAAACGGTCGAGGAGCGTGTGATACAGCTCGTCGTAAAGAAAGAACAGATCTCCGTTTAGCTCGTCATTGTACAGTTCTTCGTTTTTTTTTATTTGCTTAATTAGTTCCTGTATTTTGGCTAGTTCGCTATCGCAGAGACTTTTCATCAGGGGGTTCTCCTCATTGGGGTTTCCGCTTTCACCCTGTGAGATAACACCATCTGAGACTCCCCGATCGGAGGGGCCACTCTTCGTCACCTTGTTTCCACTCTCGTTGCTCGTATCACCATCTCCTTCCTTGGCGGAGTCCGAAGCGCCGGTTGGCTTCTCCTTGTCCTCTTCAACTCCGTTGCTATTCGCTTCCTTCGCGCTGTGACAAGAAACGGGTTCACTTGCTCCCTCGTCGATCTCATCTTGGGGGTTCCTTTGGTCGCAGGTTTCCTCCACCCCTTCGGCGGTCTCGGCGACCTGGGCGATTTGGGCGGCCTCGACAGTTTTGCCTGTCTCTCCAGTTTTGCCTGTCTCGCCAGTTTCTTCGCTACCGTGTTTTTGTTTCACCCCCTCCTCGGGCTCTTCCTCTACGCCGTTGTTACCACTGCCACTCTCACTCTTCACGAAGAGATCCGCTTCTCTCCCCTTCTGAGCATCACAATCGCGGCTCGCGTCGTCCGCTCCTTTTTTCATGTGTCCGTTCTGGTCGGTACCATTACACTCATTTGCCTCCTTCTCGTTACCACTTTTTTGCTCTTCTCCCACCTTCTGCTTAGCCTTTTTCAGGCTACTAAATCGATCTATCAAATTGAATAGGTAACCACCGGCACCTCCACTCGTCCCAGTCGCCGCGGTCGCTCCGGCGTTGTTGCAACTGCTGCTGTGGCTGCCTTTACCTCCCTTTCCACTTGCAGCTACATCATCATCGTTCGAATTCACTGAAGTCAAGTTCTTCGCGCCCTGATCATCTTCTCGGGCATTCAATTCCTCGGGGATTTCCTCCATGTTCGCCTGGTATTCACGTGAAAGGGTAGCAGCAGGGCAGGGGGGAGGGGGGGGTTTGAAGGTGGTGATAAAAAAAAATTGCTGACACGATGGTTAAGTTTTTTTTTTTTTTATTTATTATTTTTAATACTTAAGAGCGAAAACGTGTACACACTGTTGCGTAAAAATGTATTAAAAAAAATAATCATATGCAATTTGTGATCATGCAAAATGGAGGCTCGTTTCTCCACTTGGCTTTCAATTTCATGGCTCACAAGGAGCGTTGTGTGTAGTGGTGGAGGAATATCAAGCTGGCGCCAATTCAAAAAAAAAAAAAAAAATTCA
>NW_008481849.1:167873-168488 GCF_000524495.1 Plasmodium inui San Antonio 1 | reverse complement strand
TTTTTTTTGATCGTGTCATATACAACCCACGCGCGTTGTTTGATCCGCCACGTGTGTATACCTACCTATGTGACACCTCGCTGCCAAGCGAAGCGCTTCGTTTTTGTGTATACCTGCAGTGACCCAAGAGAGAGGAGCTGAAAGGAAACAAGTACACTCACTTGTGCATACGTACATGTGGTCATACAACAACAGTTATGATTGTGTAATGTACGTTAAGAGAAGCTAGCTATAAAGCAAGTGGACAAAGCAAGTGAACACGTGTAACTGCATACAGGCACCCTCGCGAAAACTCACACTTCCATATGTGTATATATAAAGCATTTGAGTGTATGTAGGCACATCCTACGATCGTGTCAGACCCACTGAATTTTTAGTTCTTTTTTCCATCCCCCCTAAATCGCAATTGTGTATCTCCACTTTGTGTATGATCCACCCCCATCTGTAATGTGCGTGTATGTTTTTACGTACAAGAATTATGTCATTTTATTTTATCTTATTTTTTTATTTTTTTCCATTTTGAACATTTAATTATATGAATGTAGTGTAGTGTATTGTACGCTATTGTAATATATTGTATTGTAAGGTGTATTGTACTCTATTGTAGTTTTTTTT
>NW_008481849.1:164774-165542 GCF_000524495.1 Plasmodium inui San Antonio 1 | reverse complement strand
AAAAAGAGAAAAAAAAAAAAAAAAAATTCATAAAAAGGTTATGGAGGTGGAACAGACTCGCTTCGACGCGGAGTAGCCGGGTATGTGTATTCTTGTATGGGGGAGAATAATAAACAATCGCAAAGATAACCTTCTGATGGGCGATAAAAGGAGAGCACGGGCTGTTGGGCTCACAAATGAAAAATTATACACCTCAATATATACACCTCAAGGGGGTCGCAAAAAAAAGAAAACGAAAAAGAAAAAAAAAAGCGAAACACGGTGACATAAAATGGCGAATGAAACATAAAACCACAGCGCTCCAAAGGAACTCTGCCTCTGCAGGAGAAATGTGACTATGTGTGTTCGTGGACGTGTATGCATATGTGCATAGGGATATTTAAGCGCATGTATAAAAATATATATACATATATATGTGCGTACCTATGGCTACACCTCACGGGTAGGGGACGAGAAGGGGTGAACACAGGTGCAACAACTGCTGCATGGGCATGCGCTGTGGGCACGCTACTTTGCACACACATGCATAGGCATCCATATGCGCCCTTCCTGCGGCACTGCTTCGAAAATTAAAAAATGATCTCCACGTGGGACGCTAAAAAAAACGGTAACAGTGGCGACCGTGGCAATAGTGATGTTGACAATGGCAAATGCAATCGCGAAGGGTAAAATGGCTACTTGATAACCTTCAGCATTAAAAACGAGGAATGGGGTGGGGGCGACCGTCTACCTCTCAACCAGGGCGACGATTAGGAAAAAAAAAAAAAA
>NW_008481849.1:161010-162947 GCF_000524495.1 Plasmodium inui San Antonio 1 | reverse complement strand
CAAGGCGCACATATATAAGGGGCGCGAGTGGAAAGATAATAAAAAATAAGCTATTCACGTTAACTGGAAATGTTAACTGGAAGTGCTAACTGGAAATGCCAACTGGCAACGTTAAGTGTAATTATGGCGTGAAGAAAACCCTCATTTAATTAGCAACACACGCAGCGCGAAGTAGGCGCACATAAAAATGGGAAGTGAAAATCAAATTATAAGGAGAAGTGAAATTGCAAATGCATCAAGTTGACAGAACTGAACAAATTTTTTTTTTTTCTTTTCACACAAGGGATTATAATCCTACATAGGAGGGAGGGGAGCAATCGACTCGGCCTACTTTTCCCTCCTTATTTTGCTCCTTGCAATTGGAGGCCTATATATATATGCTAGCTATTTTTTTCTCTCTTCGCTTTTCTCTCTCTCAAAAAAAAATGCGCATTCAAACAAATTGCAAAAAGGTGGGATGGGAGTTTAAAAAAAAGAAAGAAAAAAAAACAGATAACCTGCTAGATAAACAGGTGAACTGCTAATGCAAACTGCTAACGTGAAACGAATGGGACGACGCGGGGGCACTAATGGAGAATCTCTCACTCGTGTGAAACACGCCATGTCCGTCGGGGGCATGGGCAAAGGGACATATGTATACTAAAAAGGAAACTCGAGAAAACGCAAAGCGATGTAGGGAAAATGGGAGAATAACAAATTATAAAAATGTGGGGGACATATTGTAGTCAACGCGTCATAAAAAAAAAAAAAAGAAACACAGGTGGGGAGAGATAAATAATCATATGTTTGCAGGCTGGAATGTCATAAGTCAAACTAAATCATACATGGAAAAGGTGCATACAGTGACACCCACCAATGTTCGTACACACATGTGCTTGCTATCTATGGGCAACTCTTTATTGAGTTCGTTCGTTCAATAAGGTAACAAAGATCGGCACTCGAGTGTACACGGTGACCAGGCATGCTAATGTGAAGGGACTGGGGTGAATGGAACCACGAAAGGGTAATGTGAATATGTATATGTATACACGTGTGTATACATATGCACGCACACATGCAGATAAAAAAAATAATCAGTTTAATTCAACTACTCATATGCATACAGAGCATGTTTCAAAAAAAAAAAAAAACAAACGATGTAGTTGTCCTCAATAGGGGAATATAACATGGTGACATATAAAATAAAAGCGGAGGAACGAGTCGCCAGAAGCATAAGGCTTAAATCGTAATCATTGAACATGCTTCTTTGGCTGGGCGTTCACGCACGCATGGAGTGGGGGCATGTGCCAGTAGGTAAGGACATGCATATGCATACATATTATGTGCACATGTATGCTATGCGCATGGGCATACACATGGAAGCAAATGCAAGCGCGCTTGCTCGTGCTACGCTTCTGAGAAAGATGGCAGATTCTCATAAACATAAAAACAAGAGCACGGGCACACGCGAGCACGCAAAGGTATATCCTTCACACGCGCTGGTTTCCGCGTCGGCTTCCACGTTGGCAGGCCCTCTCACGCTTTCTCCTCCACTTTAGCTTTCACCTGCGCGTTCCCCTTTTGCCTGTTCATATGACTGCTTAACGCTGCAATTTCGCATCAAGCAGCTTGAGGCATTCACAATTCTGCTTGTTCAAAACTGGCTATGCAACGGCGAGTGGTGGGAACACTCTAGAAGAAACACAATCGCCAGCGCTTCCAGCGCCGCGAAAGCGGAAAACTGGGCAAACGTGACAAACGCGGCAAACTTGGCCAATGTGGCAAACGTGACAAACGCGGCAAATGTGGCAAACGCGGCTAACTTGGCTAACGTACATAACATCTAAATGCTGAGAGAGTTACGTAAGCTCTATCAAATAAATCAAACTCGACATGTTAAGATATGAGTTAGCTTTTTATTTGCTTTCTAATATGGATAAAAAAAAAAAAAAAAAAAT
>NW_008481849.1:156558-160599 GCF_000524495.1 Plasmodium inui San Antonio 1 | reverse complement strand
ATGCCTCTCTGACGTGTGACACTATATTATACCTTGGATGCATACCACCATCATCCCTTTGCATTCGTGCACAGGCATATAATCATGTGGTACGAAAGGGGAACTCAAATAACAGGGTGATGATTTCTTGCATGGCGGGTCCTCGGCAGGCTCGCGCTTGCATACCACAACGTAACATAACGTAACATAACGTAACGTGCCGTATCGTTGTCGTATCATCACATATTAGCTTCCCAGTTAGTCAATTCGAAATGTGAGAAAAGGTATAAACAGAAAGAGAGAGAAAGAAAAAAAAAATTTACAAGCACGCTATATTTTCTCACAGGATGCAATTAAACCCGTAATTTTTTTAAGCTCAACTCAGCAGATAATAAAAAAAATAAAAATTACACATTAGGAGATGGGAGTATATAGTAGCGCTACCATTACACTTATTTTGCTACTTGTGGCTATGGGTTTTTTCTTTTTCTTTTTTTTTTTTTCAATACGCATGGTGTGAGCTGCGCATGTAGGGGATATATACATATAAATAAGATACATTTAAATATATATGCTTTTTATTTTCATGTGCCCCGCTCTGCGTTGCATGTGCTTCATGATATTCACCCCCCACCCATAAGTCGGGGCCCTACTTACATGCCCTCGCACGCGTAGATATCGGCGCGGCAATTTGCGGCTAGGCATGCGCAAACCTAGATACACATATACGTACATACATATATATATGTATGCACCTCACATGTGCATATGGAGAAACGCGTCGTAGGGACTAGCAGGCTGCATGTATATAATTGTTACCTCAGCACCAGCATATGAACAACGTATGTTTACCCGATTACGCACATTTGTCGCATATATGGGCTTATCCCTTTATGCGTTACCAGGTCGAGGAGGCCCACTCTTAAAATGGAGAGTATAGGTGCCCCTTGTTTTTTTTTTCCTTTTACCCCGTGGGCTTTCCTATGGCGACCGGAGTGAGAGCAGATAATCCAACTGCTGCAAATTGCTATGCCACTCTCGGGAAAATTAGTCGCCCTTTTACAAAAATATGTATAATCAAGTAGTATGGGGATAATAAATGGGGAATTTTTTTTTTTTCACATCGGGGGGGTGTTGGAGGAGAAAACTAGCGCGACAATGATAAGAGGGGAGAAAGGAACTGATCGGGTTGACGGCGCAAGCGTTTGCAAGTGTAGGGCGCATATGTCTTCATACAACTGTATATAAATCCATATACATGCATATATACATACATTTTAGTACATTGTATATGCAATATACTTATGCCAGTTTGCTTTTATCCCTGCATAGGCGCTTGTGGGATAAGGAGTTGCACTTCGCCGCGAATCCCACGTTTTCACATTTCAGCTTGACAGAAAATTTCCTCCGACTGGCATTTTCGTGCATGGGGGGCATCCGCGGGGGTGGATAAATGTATATGTATGTATATATGTATGTACATATATATATGCATCTATACGTATGTATCTATCCGCCTCAACCCATTGGGACAAAACTGAATAGATATGACTCCGGCACTTCTTTTTTCGCATATGCATCACCCTCGCGTTTTCTCCTTTTCGCCAGATGTGGGGCGCCGACGGTCACAACCGAGTTAGTTTTCCTACGCAAGTGGTCAAACAGAGGAGAAAAGCAGCAAAGCAGGTGCGTAAGCATACGTGCGTATAATGCAAATTTATGCATATACATAAAATTTGTGTGCCTATTTCATCCCCCTTAAGCGGCGAAATGCATATATTGACTTCCCGTTGACATGCATTCATATGCGTATGCCAGCGCCGGGGGGGAAGGTACTGCGCGAAAAGAGCTTTGCCGAAGGTTCTATGCCATGGAAGGGACAGTCGCGTGTAAAAGCACACGAGCGTAGGGACTTGAGGGGAAGAAACCTGCTGGAGTTCCTTCACAGCCATACACTCAGCTAGAGCGCGCTGTTGCTGTATCAATACATATCATGCGCGAGACTGTGCAAGCAAGTTAACGCTGTATTATTCACGCACCCTCATAAACAGGCCACTACTCACTGTAGGCGCATTTTATGGACGGAGCACATTCTCGCGTATAAAATGGTCTGTGTAGTCGGCCAAAAGTTTGCAGCCTTCATAAGAGCATCACAGAGGGCACGACAGAAAAAAAAAAAAAAAAGAAAACGTGGATCGGCTCACGTGAGACGATTCGTTCCACGGATAAGAAGCCTTGTAACTAACATGGCTAAATCACGCGCTTACATTTTTTTTTTTGCGCGAAAAGGAGGTGTTTGTTCTTCGCAATCAGCGCAACGCAACGCGACACATCGCAGCATGCATAGCGCGCAGTGATGCAAAACCATGTGGCTTGGCGTAGCAGAAAATTCACCTCAATTCGGTCAATTCGGCCAATTCAGTTTGATTTGATTTCTTCTGTACACATTCGGATGTTTTCCTCTGCAGTATCAGATTCATCACACACGTATAAACGCGCGAGCGTGTACGTCTGGAAGGTACGCGAGGCGACACGTGACACGTGATGCATTATTGTAGCCGTCGTACAAACACGGACAACATGCAATGTTGATGGAGAGAGAGCAAGGCAGGTCAGGACTGTTCGCGCGATGATGATGTGCATGGCCAATTGTTTACATGCACACCTGGGGGCATCACCTTTATCACTCAAACCATCTCGTGACACTTGCGAAAGCGACATATATTACGATTCAAACATACACGTGCTGTGGACGAAAAAAAAGGTATTTTCCGCGCATCAGGGAATATTACACATGCGTGCGTTGCGTGGTGCATACGTGTCCCTACCGCTATCACGCACGTGGCATCACCTTTAGGAGGAACCCCTATTCTCTGCTACGACATGCTGTGAGCGGGAATTTCGCCACTGAAAGGGAGACAAGGGGAAAAAAAAAAAAATTCAGTTCTCACAACTTCGGGCAATTTTCGCATTTTTTTTTTTTTTTTTTCGCATGTCGAATGGCAACAAATGAAACAAAACGTAGCAATAGCAAAGTGACGAAAAAAAAAGAAAAAAAAAAAAAATTAACCTTCCCCGCAAGGGACGACGAGTTGTTCGCTCATTCGCTCGTCAAACTTCAATCGCTCGATTTGGGAGGTTTACCTATGTTGGTACACCTAGGCCATTTACATTCGATTGGTGTTTTTTTTTTTTTTTTAATGTATACGGCCGCTCAGTTTTAATGTTTTCTTTCCCCCATGGCGCATCTCCCGTCATGCTTACAACAACGTATGAACACTGTTAAACAGAAAAAAATGGAGGAATCACTGTGTGAGGAAGCTTGTTTAGAGTAAGGGGGCAGCGCGATGGAGCATCGACAGAACGAAGCATGTATGCACAAATGTAGTAGTAACGCATGTGTATACACGCACACGCTTAAACGAATCTGTAGAAATCTTTATTTTTTTTTTTCCCCGTGTCATTTGTGCGATACTTAAAAGAGGCCACGCTTTCACGGTGGGCGTTCGATGGGTTTGTTGCAAACACACCAAATGGGGTGCACATCGCATGCCGCACGTCGGAAGTTTGTTAACAAATTTGGGTTTAATTCTCCATGTCCGTACCACGCGGGAAAAATCAAACAAATTTGCCTTAACAAGAGTGAAAAAATAAAATAAAATTGGGGACAAAACAAAGGAGAAAAAAACATATATATAAGTATGCATATATGTATATATGTACTAGGAAGAACAAACGAACGAGTGGAAAGATGCACACATATGCGCATACACATGTGTAACCCTCGTGTGCACATCTGCCCTCATGGCAAAGAAAAAACGACGCGTAAACGAATTAACAATATCAAGTGAAGGGCCAATTTTGCCACTACGCCAGAGGAGAACCCCGAAGGGGCGATTTGTACACATAAGCCACATACGCGCGCACCCTATAGGGAAAAGCGGATGAGGTGCTTGTAAGTAGGACCATCCATCGTTCGCCCATCCCGCGACGTTAAACAGTGAACAAAACGATGGATTTAACAAGGAGAAATCCAAAAAAGACAAAAAAAAAAAAAAAAAA
>NW_008481849.1:144296-156548 GCF_000524495.1 Plasmodium inui San Antonio 1 | reverse complement strand
CCAAAAAAGACAAAAAAAAAAAAAAAAAACTTCTTAATTTTAAATTACAAAATGGGTAATTTGTTTTTTTTTTTTAACACCCAAATGGTTAACGCAAAGCTGCGTAAAACAAATTGGTAAATAAAAATACGCCAATCAGGTTAGCAGCGCAAATAGAGAGGGCACTACACATATGTTTTCCAAGCAGGAAAATCAATCCCTTGGAAGAATCCTCCCCAATTTTTATCTTTTAAAATGACGTGAAAATTGCGAACAGTTGACGTAAAATGACACACTGGCAACCTGAGCTGTGCATCACTTTTTTTATTTTTCTTCTTTTTTTTAACGTAAAAATATGGCGCTTATTTTGTTAAAAGGGGAAGCATTTAATTCAAAGTGACCTCCTAGAAGTAGCTACATGAAAAAAAAAAAAAAAGCCAAAAGAAGGGAAAAACAAAGGGGGAAATTGACCAAATAAGCCAAGAAGGCCACAAATGGCTGAGGGGAAAAAGTGGCCCGGAAAGGTGTGTGTGTAGTTTGTGCCACAAGCGAACTGCATAGGAGTGACGTGTGTGGTGTGTTCTGAAGCAGGGAAGTGTATGCTTTTCATTTTTTCCCCTTTTTTTTCTTTTTTTTCACCTGGATTAATGCTCCAATTGTGGCCCCCTCTCCATGGGGAACAGGCATAACCCTGCGTTATAAACCAAATGGCACAGCCTGCAGTGCGTTCCTTCTATTTGACCCTCTTGCCAAATCTGATGAAGGATCCATTTGCTGGGGCAATAGGCCTGCACATTAGCACAGGAAAAACAACGCCTTCCGCACTGGAAGCATGTTCCTATTTGCTTTCAACTTCGTGCATACATCGAAAGAGCAAACGTACTTGGAGGCATTTCTCAACTTTCATCGCACGCCAGACGATTTGTAAGCATGTCCTCATGTTCTTTTCCCCCCTCTCCCCCCTTTAATCTACCTCATATTCTTATATCCCCTCCATTTCAAGTTAAAAAGAAAAAGCCATTCGCGAAAAAATGTTCTCGCAAGGTATCACTATGCATAGTTTAGCAAAATTGTATGAACGTTAACGTATCAGGGAGGGGAGAGAAGTAAATGGAGACTGTCCCTTCAGTGTAGGCAATGTTAAAATGGCACTTCGCCTTCAGAATGTGCTGTAACAAAATGAAATGAGGTAATGAGTGTCTTTCCTCGTCCCAGCAGACGACGTCCTTGCCGTATAGGTATGTTTAACGAAAGGGAGAATCTCACAAAAAAATAATTAGGCGTTTGTGGCATCCCTTCCCCTGTAGTTCACCATCCGTATTACTAACTACGATGCGATAAAAAAAGAAAAACAAAAATGAAAACATACACCCATGGATAATTTGGACCTGCCCTCGGGGGAAAATATAAGGGTCGAAAAAAAAAGGCTATGTGATGTTACCGCATCGGGGAATAAAACACAACTGGGGGTTCCTCGCAAAATGAGCTTTTTATCTGTATGCACGATTGGCAAGCACAGTTCGCGATCTACATTTGGGGGGGAAACGGCGCTTTTTTTTTTTCCACACAATTTAGTGTACATTTCGCATGGCGCATTAATCCGCGTTGCGCCTCTTTACCTCACTTAAAGAAAAAAATCAGGCAAGGAGGACGCGAAGAGGCGAAGAAGCAAACAAAGCAAACAAAAAGCGACAGAGCTGCCTCAACACCGCACACCTTTCACTTGAATAACTGTGCCAACGTTGTCGGGCATAAAAACTTACTCTGCTGGAACGAATTGGTGCCTTGCACTGCGGCAGAGTCACACGCAGGAAAAAAAAAAAAAAAAAAAAAACAAAACAGCAAAACCGCAAAAGGAACATTTGGCGGGGCCTTGCGAAGGAATTCCATGTATACATAAGGTGCCCACTGATTCGAACCGTTTCTGCATTGGAACAACTCCAACATTTCAGGGGCCTCTTTTTTTAAAAAAAAAAAACATACATATAGTTTATCGCGTAAAAGCGCATCCACTTATGCATACACATTTATGTACCTATACGTAACGGACTTTTTTGTAGTACTCACCATGCTGCTAAATTTGAATACGGAAATCTTCCCCCTAATGGGGATAAACTGGCGCAAGCGTTTCATACCACTGCTGTTCACCCCATTTCACTTCCTGCGCCCACGTAAACAAACGCAAAGGGTAGATCGATGTAGGTTCGAAGTTTAATTAATTCTAAACGCCGCGTAGACGAGATGGCAACTTGCCCGTTCGCAGTGTGCGTAATTGCGGATACGCGCATCCGTTTGGGTCTACTCATCAGCATACATCCGCGCGTGAAGAGCGGGAGAATCCCTTGGGTTGAGCATCACCCCCATGCGGCACATGCATGGACTTGTTAAGCTGCACCCAGCGGCTTCCATTTGGGGATAACAACTCCGCGACGGCTGTTTTACAACCCTAGTTGTGCTTCTCCCTTGTGCACATTCATCCGAGTGCTTTTCCGTTGACCCATACCCATCCACACACATACACACTTGCAGGACGAAAAAGCAGTACAAGAACAGACGGCATTTTAGAGGCTATTACTACAGGTGGATGGGATCCTACTAAGAAGACTGTTCAGTATACAATGCGGGGAAAAATCTCGGAAGATACATATCTCCAATCGGAGGATATATTTTTTTCTATGTTTGGTATACTCCTTGAAAAGGGGGGCGAGACAGAACGAAGCGGCATGTCCCCATGCAGACAGACATCCCCTACATGATGTTACATTTTTTAAAGTGCTAATTATATCAGATTGGTGGCGTATCACGAAGGGTTTTTAAAGAATGTATCCACATTTGTACTTAACACGTAATTACTTTTGTGTGAACATTTTGGCGTGAAAAGGGGAAGAAAAAAAAAAAAATGCACACAATGTTTGCGCAATTTGGCGAGCTAAAAAAAAAAAAAAAAAAAAGTACATATATACGATATATACATTGCAAAGCGCGCATGTGCTGCTCTCTCGAGTTTATATTTTCCCAGGGCCCTTTGGAAAAGAATTGCTGGCTTATTAAAGCATTTAAAGTAGAAGGAGCTTCTACTTGCGTGCCGTTTGGCCAAGATAAGCACGTACGTGAACATATTCGTTTTCACTTCTTTCCGCCCAGGTTTGTTTTATGTGAAGCTTTAAAAGGAACACAAAAACGCACAAATGTACGTGCGCTTGGCATGTGAGTAGGGGGACATGTAAATAGGCGCACAACTTTTATACGTACTTGCGCGCACGTAGCTGCTTTGCGGGTGTTACAAGTTTTTTTCTTTCGCGCGCAGTTTCCAGTGAGCGGTGGCGACCCCCGTGGTGTATGCGGGAGCTCCGTGTGGAAACGCACAGTTGGAGCAATGCCGACTGCGAAGTGAAGAAAGCGAGCAGCCGCAAAGGCGCGCAACCGGTGATGTTTTCTTAAACACCCATATTAATTCTGCATAACAAGTACATCTGCACGTCTTCGGCCGTCGTCCCATTTTTTAGCACATAACCGCGCAGGGGCATCATCAACCTGTGGCCACGTCGCCCCTTTCCCCCATTTGCCGTTTTTTTAATTTTTCCCGACTAATGCGCCAAGCGTGCCTCTTTTCCTTTTATGAATTTTCTCCCCATTTTATGAAAATTAGTTTGACATTTTAGCAGCGTCAAAATTGTAGAGACTTTGCATCCATGTCAATTTGCCTCTATCCCTTTCGATCGTATGACTTTTCCCCCCTCTTCAAATCATCGATTCACTCGGCACTTCCCAATTTAACTCACATAATGACGCACGTTTTTTTTTTTTTTGTTATTTTTAATATGCACAGCGCACGTCATCAAATGGGCATTTGATAGTAAAAGGAGGCTCTTCCTGGCACCCACTCGTATTTATCATCTATAGGGGTAGGGCACTTTTACGTTCTCCAACGGAGAGGTCTCCCGTTTGCAACCACGTCTATCGGCAGGGAAAAAAAAGAAAAAAAAAAATTCGCCTTAACGAACATCCTATTTCAGTTTGCATCTGCTCCTTTTACTTATGTACTTACGTGTTCTATCGCGTTACTCGTAAGTACATTTTCAATTTCACGAAAGGGTAGTTGTGTCCCCATTTGCTCCTTCTTTTCTCGTCATTGTTAACCCGTTAAGCGTGCGTATGGAAGCTTTTACATGTGATGCGAATGCCATATGCTGCTTCCCTATGATTATTAACTCTCCACCTGAACCCGTTTGTCTGGTCCATTTTTACAAGAGGGAAATTACCGAACGGTCTAAGGAGAGCAGCCAGAGGAAGAGGCACAATTCATATAATCATCAACAAACCATCGTTGGAAGGGGCCCCTCCGACGAGCTGTCCATTCATGTAGAGTACATGCACGGTTGCATAGACAGCTGCATACACAGCTGAATACACAGTTGCGTACACCGTTGCATCGCTGGTTATGCGCATGTGGAGAGGCTTCTCGAGCGGGAGGGGGGAGAAACTCACCACGTTTGTTGCGAGGATTAGGGAACGTGCGCGGAAAATTCTGGACTTTTAGAGGCCCCCCCCTTCTGTTGGCGCAGAAGAGTGCACATCTGGGTATAGGCCAAAATAAGCACTCAAAAAGCACCCCAAAAGAGGCACTCCAAAGGAAGCAACCCAAAGGAAGCAACCCAAAGGGAGCCATCCAAAAGTACTCCAAAAGCACTCCTCGGAGCTGCCACCCCCCAAATTGCCTGCACCGCGCCAGGATGAGGGAAAAGGCGGAGGCGCACAAACGGCCCATTGAATTCGAAGATGATGAAACGAAAAAAAAAATCCGGACAGAAGATGACCAATCGGTTAAGGACGCAAAAATCAGCGAAAAGTTATTACACCCCCTACATCTGGAATACCGAACAGGTAGAAATAAAAACTTAAAAAATGACGCAGATTATGTTGAATTGCTGAAGAAGGATGCTCGAAGAAAGTACCTCAAAGAAAGAGAGAGGGAAAAGCTAGATGTAACGAAGAAACTACTGGATGATGAACTCCTATATAGTACAATTAAATTGGAGGGGAAGGAACTTAAAGAATTGGAACTGTCCAAGAGGATCTATGATATAGCTAAAGAGAATATAAAGTTAAGGGAAAAGCTAAAAGAAAATTATTACCTCTTCCAGGAAGATTTGGACAAAATTGATGCAGCGAAGAAGGGCGCCGATGCTGATACGACGCAAGTTAGAGAGGGGAAGGGAGATCCTTCCGTCTACAACTATGATGAACAGGTAATTAGCAAAGGGATTTTAAAATTCGGTTCGGGGGTGGGGATAAGTGAAGGCCTTAAAAATGACTTTGTGTTTGAGGACGACTTGGCAAATCGGAAGAGCGTAAAAAGGGAGAAATATGCGGAGAAATCTGAAGAGAAGTCTGAGGAGAAGTCTGAGGAGAAATATGAGGAGAAAGCCAAGTACGAAAGGGATAAGGAACGAAAAAAAAAAAAATGTAAAAAAAAAAAAAAAAAAAGCGACAGCGGTAGTGCTGTTGGTAGTGGCAACGGCAGCGGCAGTGGGCGAAGGCATAGAGGGGAGAAGAGACGCATCGACAAAAGCTCCCTTTCCAGTGCAAGAGCCCGCCCAGAAAGGGGCATCCCCAAGGGTCATAGCCACCACCGAGCGAGCGATGACCGTGAAGGGGATGAAGGCTGCGGAGGGAGAAGCGAAACTCGGGAGAAGTCGAGCAGGGGGAAAAAGAAGAAAAAGGGAAGCGAACATCATCGGGGTGGAGATAGCGACGATGGTGATGATGGTGCCGATGGTGACGACCGCCATGACCGCCGTGATCGCAAGCGGAACGGAAACGGCCTGACGGACGTGGTCGAATTCGTGCACCTGGACAGCCTCTACGGAATGGAAGAAAAGGAAAAGGAATTGCAAAGACTGTTCGAAGACATTAAAAGGAAGAAAGAGAAAAAAATGAAGAAAATAATCGATGACAGGAAGAGGCTACCCATATATAGTTATCGATATGACATTTTAAAGGCCATCAAAAATAATAAAATTTTAATTCTAGTTGGAGAAACAGGAAGCGGAAAGAGCACACAGTTAACGCAGTATCTGCACGAGTGTAAATACCATCTGTATGGAAACATAGTCTGTACGCAGCCCAGAAGAATCGCATGTATAGCCATAGCAAATAGGGTGGCCGATGAGATGAATGTAAAAGTGGGAAAGGAAGTTGGCTACGTTATTCGATTTCAAAATAAAACGAGTGAGTCAACAAAGATAGTCTACATGACGGATGGCATGTTCCTACGTCTTTTATTGTACAACCCAACGCTAGATGACATTTCGGTGTTAATAATTGATGAAGCTCACGAACGGGCATTACACACCGATGTGATGCTCCCCATAATAAAGGACATCTGCAACTTTAGGGACGACATACGGATTATCATATCGTCGGCAACTCTAGACGCTGAGAAGATTTCCACCTACTTTAACTGCGCCCCCATATTTTATGTGCCGGGTAGAAAATACAACGTTGATATTTACTACACGATAAATAATGAGAGTAATTATTTGTCCGCTATTGTGATTACCATTTTGCAGATCCACGTTACGCAGGAGAAGGGAGACATTTTGGTCTTTCTTCCCGGTCAGTTTGAAATCGAGCTGGTGCAGCAGGAGCTGGAAAATAAGCTCATCGAACTAGCCCCAAGGTTTCGCAACATGGTCATTTTGCCTATTTATTCCTCCCTGCCCGTGGAGCAGCAGGCGCGGATATTCGAGGATGTGGCGGAGGAGGACCACGGGAAGGGGGATGGCCCGGAGAGCGGCAACGGTGGGGAAGCACAACAGGGGGAAGCCCCTTCTACCAACGCGAACCTCCAAACAGGTGAGCTCGCACCAGCCGGTGAGCCGAAGGTAACCAGGCGGAGAGGCACCAGAAAAATTATCCTATCAACAAACATTTGCGAGACGAGTATCACCATAGAGAACATAGTGTACGTGATTGATTCAGGTCTGTGTAAGCAGAAAGTGTACAATCCCAACTCGGGGATTGAATCCCTAGTAACTTTACCATGCTCCAAAGCATCTGTGAATCAAAGGACAGGTAGAGCAGGTAGAAAACAAGATGGAAAATGTTTTCGCCTCTTCACGAAGAAGTCCTTCATCGATCTGAATGACAACTCCGTTCCAGAAATTCAACGATGCGAAGTCAGCAGTATGATTTTATTACTAAAAAGTCTCGGCATGGATGATATTATAAATTTCGATTTTTTAGACCCTCCTTCCCCGGTCGTGATAATAAAAGGACTAGAACTTCTCTACTCCTTGGGTGCACTAAATGATGAGGGGAACTTAACCAAAACGGGGAGGAAGATGGCTGAATTCCCTACAGATGTCAAGTCAAGTAAAATGATTCTGTCAGCATCGGAGAAGTATAATTGTGTAGACGAGATTTTATGCATCACAGCTATGCTAACACATGCAAATAACATTTTCTACGTTCAAAAAGGAAAGGAAAAAGAGGCGGAAAATGTCAAGAAAATGTTTACCATAGAAGGAGGTGGAGATTTTCTCCTCCTCCTAAATATATATAAACAGTGCGAAGAGAACAACTTTTCCACGTCATTCTGCTACGACCACTTTTTGCAATACCATACATTGCTAAAAATTAAGGACATCAAAACGCAGCTGGTGAGCATCTGCGAGAAAATCGATTTGCCCATTAGCTCTTGTGGTATTCAGAATCACGACGCTATATGTAGCCTGAAGAAGTGCATTGTCAGTGCCTTCTTCACCAATGCTGCCTTGCCCGTTAATAAAAATGAACTTAAAATAATAAAACTTAATCAGGTCGTTAGCATATACCCCAACTCGGTGCTTGCGAAGAAAAATATCATGGAGGAACACAAAAATGCCTGCATCATTTTTTACGAAGTTATTAAGATAAATAAGTCCTACATACGCCACAACATCCCTGTTAGTAAGGACATGCTGTACGAGATCGCGTCATTCTACTTCCTCAGCAAGATTACCTAATGGGGTCGGGTGCAGGATCACCACAGTCACGATCACCGTGGAGTGTGAATAAACATATACACACATAGATACCTCTCGTGAACGTTATGAAAAGGGGCAAACCGCTCAGCACAGGGTGCATCTCCCGGACGATAAACCCGATAAACAGTTTTGCAACAGAAATGTGTATCCAAAATGCGAATATATATATACGTTGAGGCAGCAGGCGCACCATGACATGTGAGAAAAAAAAAGGAGGAACTTAAAATGGACAGTGGAAATAGTCCCACTACTATACACTTGGGTAAGTCCACTTTTTTTTCTTTTTTTTACACGAAAGGGGTATATACCCCCTGAACATGCACTCTCAGTTAAGCGCTGGAAGGTGGAAGCATGCCCACCGCTGTCTTCACCTCTGTCTCCACCGCGGTCTGCACTCCCGTTTGTTAGTCCTCCGCCTAAAGTGCTTGTTCGCAAAATTTGGAATGTCGATCAAGGGGGGCATGCCATTTGAATGAGCACGTGAGAATACAGCTCTGCACAAACGTAGGTGCGCAAATGCCTATTTATTTGCGCATCCCCGATGGGACTCGTGAAGAAGGTAGCCAGGATGAAGCTATTGCAAAGGCGCAACCCAGTCAAGAAGGCTCCAATGATGTGCCCCCTTAACATATGCGCGTCTTGTGACACACGCATGATATGCATATGGCTATGACAATTCTGATGGGTCACTAGAAGCACAGATTGGTGAACATTTGCCTTCTCAGAATATGCCCCTCATTCGAATTAGCTAGGATGATTTAGTTTCTATTCATTTATTTCCTCTCATCGCCCTTTTTTTTTTTTTTTCAATAGAGCTCATTCGAAGAGGGGAGAACTTGAATTGGGGGCATTACAGTGCGTGCCTACATAAATACACATATATATGTAATGTGTGCAGACGCGCAGGCCTACTCGTTTGCCATTTTATAAATTTTTACACGTATGCCCCCAATATTCTTTCAAATTTTTCTTAAGAACCTCTGAGTGCCCCCACGTTCCCCTGCACAGAGATACGCATCGTTTTACATACATGCAGTGAATTTTACACGTGGCAATTTTGATCCCCAGCGCCACCTTTTCCTGCCATTTTCAAGTTTGTCAAAGACTATCCCTTATTTGCAGTCGCTGCGCCGCACATGTGTGTACATACGTACGTACATAAATACGTACTTACATATGCATATATTAGGTATACACCTGTACGTCTGCACCTGCGCAGTTGCAACTTGCCTTTTTTTTGTGTTCATTTGTTCAATATTACGTTTGTTTTGCGTTTGTTTTAGTTGTTGAAGTGTGGACGCTCTGAATTGAAAAAGTCATAAAGACAGAGAAAGAGAGACAACATTTGACGTTAATACTGGTCGACTCCCCGCCTCATAGGCACTGGTATCAATGCGCGATTGGGGACAGAACGATGAATTATTTTTCACGCATGTGGTTATATGTGCGTAGTGGACTTGCCCATACTATACTTGTTGCACAGGCATATATCAATTTTTTTTCTTCTTCTTCTTTTTAACAAACGTAAACCTACAAAGATGAAAACGGTGTGTAAAGAGCTGTACGTCGGTGGGGGCAACTTAAGCTGGATTATACGTATCTTCTGTGTCTCTTTTGCGTCTCCCGCGTGTGCCAAACATGAGTTTTACTTTTTTTAAAATAAAAATTGGGACAAATTTAATTAGTTTCGATTGAGTTATCATAAATTAAAAAACGTCAAAAAAATATGCAGTGGGAAAAGTTCCCCATTTTTCTTGGTAAAATGGCGCGCACAATAAATAAGTAAATACTACACACATGAATCTACGCGCGCGGGGAGGGGGCGATATCAGTCCTAACAAAAAGGGGGCCCGCTGCTCACAGGAGGACTAATATGAGCATCGACTTTTTATTCCCTAGGAAAGGTGGTAAAAACAACTACGCAACACACCGACTGCACGTGGTATTTTGTGTATAAATTTTACATTCAAAAAAAAAAAAAAAGGGAAGTGCAATTGGGGGGAGAATTTTCCTTTTCATTACCTGATCTTCCTACCTACCCATTTTCCACCAAGACATGCATTTCTTTTCTCTTTTTTTTGCAGGCAATTCAGTACTTATACTTGGTCGAGTAATCCTTGGGCGATATAACCAACCCTCTTCCCTTTCTTGCACCTCTAAAGATGGTTTCAACAATGTCAATAAACTCTTGCTTATTATTCATGGGCCAGTTAATTTTGTTGTTGTTTCCAGTGCCTAAATCTATCATCATATGTTTGTTGCGATAAAAAAACATGACGGAAACGGGGTCATACAACTCGTACATGGTGTTAAACTCGGGTACCTCAGTTATATCTACTAAATATATTACACAGAAATTTTTTATATCTTCAGCAACCTTGTACAATAATTCATCCATTTTCATGCAGTCGGGATCGTAATCATGGCCAAAGCGAATGCAAACGAGCCTTTCTTCCTCATTTATTATCGCCTGGTCAACGGCCCAGCCGCTGTTTAAGTGCTGCAGCATGAACGACATTTTGGCGGCGGAGAAGTGGATACACGCCTGGAAAGCAGTTCGAGGCAATTGCGAGTGAGGGGGTAAGAACTTTCCACAGCATTGCTTCTAGGTTGCTAAAAAAATTGCCAAACAGTTACCGAACGGTAGCTAAAAGGCTGCAAAAAAATGGCCACAAAATGGCAGCAAAGTAGCCACAAAAATGGCAGCAGAATGGCCGCAAAACGCTGCCACAACGTATGAACGCCTCAAGCACTGCATGAACGCGCCATAATAAAGATAACAGTTTGCAATAACGATGTTACTCCAAATGGTGCTTAAATGTTCACACTTCTCACCTTTGCTGACCCAGCGAAAACGAAAACGTCAATGCAAAACCGTACATTTGCCATTTTCTCCAGCATCAGAAAATTCCCCCAAAGTAGAATATTCACGTTGTGCCCAGTTCGTGATTTTCAACTGGGGATGAACAGCCATTTTGTGAGCGACGTTTTACCTGAACCTGGCAGGCAGAGGTTGCAGTGAGCCAAGATCACACCATTGCACTCCAGCCTAGGTGACAGAAAAAAAAAATAGCAAACAAACGAACAAACAAATAGCTCTTTAAAGTGACCACATTAATGCACAATAAATGTAAAGTTGGTAAAAAAAAAAACGGAAAAAATCTACATATGTATTTTGTACGTATAGCCCTATCGCAAAATCACCACATGTCGACAACTTATGTGTAATGTAAGTTTTTTCCTTAAGACTTTTTGAATGGCCTTCGCCCCCCTTCCGACAAGCTTGTGTGTATATCTGCCACAGTGGACATTTTTTTCCCCACTACTGGTTTGTTTACTATGTCATATTGCCTAAGCGTGTTCACAAAAAGGACTAAAATGGAATGAAAAAGCTTGCCGAAATTGACGGACGGAACAATGAAATGGTCCCTATTTTGTTGTGTGTGTTTAACAGCTGGGGTGAGTTCTCTTTAAAAATGCATTAATCTGTGGCTTCAAAAGAAAGGAACTTCATCGAATTAGAACGAACATTACCGCATTGTGACCAATTGGGAGAAATCAAACGAATGGGTAGGAAAGGGGTTCCCTACCAAGGAAGGAGCCCAAATTTAACGGCCAAACAACCATTTTTAATTTATAGGCAAAATTGGTTGACCCTGACCTGCACAGCTTTCAATGCAAACTGCCTTCTAAGAGTGAAAGGAAAAAAGGGAACATATAATTATGCCCTGCAGAAGGTCTTTTCACGAAATGCTTCTTAAATTGCGTTTTGCGAATGTAGCGCTTCAATCGCGGTTTTGCTGTGCATTTTTTTTTTTTTTGTTGTTGTTGTCGTTTTTTCTTTTAAATTAATGTAAATTCTTATATGGCCAATTAAACAGTTCTACAATAACATAAAAAAAAGTATAATTCCGAGCTTTTATTCCATTTGCAGCTCCTATTTCCATTCGGTGGGAAACATTGTCTTCATGACCTTAAAAGTGTACCCTCCCTCTCTCTTTCTCTCTCTCACTTTTTTTTTTATTTTTTTAAGCTTGCGCGAAATTGAAGCCCTTTGTATTAAGAAAAAAACGTCATGAGCAATTTGTGATGGACCTTATTTCCTTCACGTTAGCAGTTTAATCGATGATGATTTTGGAAACGCTGTTAAATGGGACAAATTTACGTGACACTATTCAGCTTGCACATGTGTATATATGTATACATGTATACACGTTTGCATGTTTACACATGTGCATATTTA
>NW_008481849.1:137428-144041 GCF_000524495.1 Plasmodium inui San Antonio 1 | reverse complement strand
AAAAAAAAAAAAAAGGTTGGCTAAAAGGGAGGACAAACTTTTAAATGACATATACACAAATGTGTACGCGCCTTTGGGCTAAAACAACTGTAACGTTTTAATAACTTCTCATTTCTGTTAATGAAAAAATGTCCTCGCAAAAGTGGAAACAGAAGGAAACTGCGAATGCGCAACAAAACAGCCAATTCATGCGTACTTTTGGATTAAATTAATAATGTGTAGAGAGCTGCCCGTGTAACCATTATTTACGTTCGCGTAAAATGTGTAGAACTATGCAATGGAACGAACTAAAATGCACGTGTAACATTTTCGCGCCACACCATTCGTAGTAAGCATTATTTTATTGTTTTTTTTTTTCTCTGCCTCTTCGCTCGAAGTTGTCACTATATTTACGTAAACACGCGCGTATATAGGTGTGCACACATGCGTATATGTGTGTACGTGTATGTACATATAACCTGCGCGCAGAACATCCTTCGGGGGAGTCCCACTTCAACACTCTGAAGTAGAGGCAAGGGGGCCACACATTTATATACGCCACACCCCTGTTAACCGTAATGGTTGGATGCCACCATCCATTTTTTTCCTTCTCTGTCGTGAATTCATTTCGCACGTTCCTTTGCGAAAATGAATATAAGATGGTTACGAAATATATCTCTTCTTAATTATAAGAAAAAAAATGGAAAACAGAAATTTGTGAGGAGCCGCAAGAGGTTTCGTACCATAACATGGAAATACACCAAAACAATTGGTCCCTTTGCTTCGTTCATATACATATTTAACCAGAGCATAGGATCAGGTAGGAGAAATTTGAGAGATGGTGAGGGCGGTTGTCTGGTTTGGGTGGCAGCTGGCGGAAGCCTCGCAACAAAAAGGGGAAAAACGGAAAGAGGGGCAGAGTGACCCAAATTGATAAGCTTCCCTAAAAGCTACACCAAAGGGTCTCATAAAACCCCTCCCCCCCCAGAAATCTCCACTCATACAGTGTTCTGTCCCTTTCACACACCTTCGCAGGCCTATTTGACATTCCAAGCTTAATAGACGAAGTAGGATGGATCCCAGTAATTTTCGGAAACGTCTTCGTCTGTACAGTGGCTGTTTTTTGCAGCCTGATGATATTAAGAGCCATGACGATGATACCGAAGAACAAAAATTTCGAGCAGAGAATAGAGTACAGTGCAGTTATAAAATATTTCATGTCCAATGAAAAATATAAATTTGTTTCCTTTCTCTACCACTTAGGAAATTTATGTAATAATATTTGTGGCATACTTATCATATCAAAAATAGTAGACATCTTCATTATTAAATTATTTGGAAGTACAATTTTATTTCAAGTATATCCCCAGATAAAGGTGTCGAAATGCTCTCTGTCTCTTTTGGATTCCATGTACAGTGGTTATTACTACTCCAGCACAGGGCACTACGAAACGGTGGTCATTGGGGGGGTTACCATAGGTTACATCATTAATGCAATTATATGTATACATTTATCATCCAAAGGGTTGGAAGAAACTATAAATTATCAGTATGTCGTTTTTATGATTTTTATGACGTCATTTCTGTATCTCTCCGTTTCTTCCACCATATATCTGCTCTCCCAGGATTATGTAGACCAGAATAGGGCATCGAGCAAAGTGGATGTGTATAACAATTTAATATTACATAGGGCTCATTTAGAAACGGATTTGGTGAAACATTATCGCAAGTATAAAGAAATAAATCATGTTCCAAAGAATCAGCAGTTGTGTAGAGCTCATCCATTTTTTGATCAGTGTCCAGTTATGGACAACTTGGGAAAAAATCCCTTTTCAGTAGAAACTAGCGAAAATGAGAAGGTGGTTATGATTAGAAGCAATCATGTTTTAAGAAACTTCCAGAGGGAGAGTGTACAAATGGGTTCACTACACAGAAGAGGCAAAGCATTCAGCTGCTCCTGTCTTTCGCTAAACCCTTTGTACCAAAAGAAGGCATACATTTTTCGCAATAGTATTTTCTACTTCACCGTGTTGAGTTGCTCATACAGATTAAATATCAAAAATTCTGCCTCATTGCAGCATTTTTCTTCGGTATACAAAATTTATTACTCACCGAACAGCAGCAGTGGGAGAGTTGTAAGTCGAAAAGGGGCCGAGTGGACACACACCAAGAGGGGGGAGCGCAAAAGGGAAGAACAGAACCATCACCTAGGGGGCAAATTTAGCGGGACACATTACCCTAACAGGGGAGAAGAAGCGCAGAAACAGAATAAAACGTTCTTTACAAATTTGTACTACATGATAAGCAGGATAGAAGGAATCAAAAGCTACTGCATGGGAAAAACCTTCGCCAATTTTATCGATTCTTACGGGTTCGTGAGTAACATCCCATCGTGGGGAAATGAAATAACGGATGATGTGAATGTATCCAAAGCTATGTGGCTCACAGTAATTTTGAGCAGTATTTTCTACTTCATATTTGGCCTTATATTTTGTCTGAACAATTCGTTTCAAAAAGTTAACACCTCAGTTTTTTACCTCTTTAACTTCGTCGCTGTAGCCCCTAAGGTCATCACGGGTTCTATATCCATGCGTTATGATTTAATGAATTTAGACATATGCTCCGATAATGCCGCTTTCTTTTTCGGATGCATCGCTCCCTTTTTATCTGCATGGATATTTTCGAATGGCATGATTTTCTCAGATGCATTCAATTATACAAGTCTAATTTGTGGCCTCTTTTGTAATTTTCTGTCTCCCGCCTTTGCTTACATATCAGCATGCAAAAGAAACGAGTCGTTTTACAAAAACCCGTTAAGAAAGTATACAATTGTGAACAGGAAAAAGACCGTCTTTTCCAGCAGCTCGGACATTCGAAAGGCTCTGGGGAATATAATCGACACGTTTGACGACAATGATGAGGTTGGCGAAGTGGAAGACAGCGATGAGGAGAAGGAAGGGGAGAGGGAGAGGAAGAAAGGGAAAGATAATTATCAACTGCAACGTCACGATGAGGAGCCGCAAGAAGAAGCAGCACTAGGGTACAGAAGATCTTTGTCCTTAAATCAGTATGCCAATCAGAGAGAATCAAAATTTTCTTCCATTAGCAGAAGCTCCTACTTCAAATTCGTAAACGGAGAACTCATACCAAAAAGCTACTCCAAGGACAGAACTGGGCATGATTCCGTATCAGAGAGAAACTCAAGTGATTTCAAATTGTCAAATAATTATGACAGTAGTGCGGGGATGTATACACATGGAGACACAGCCGAAGACGAGCCACTTCGCATAAAGGGAGATGACAGCAACGACAGTGCTTGTTTTGGAAAAAAGGGGAAGAATAAGAAGAAAAGAGGCGTGATGTTTTCTGACGAAATAGAGGAGTGCTCTTCACGGGAAATTCTCAAGTCCGAAAGGGTTTACAGTTCTGATAAAAATGGAGGGGAAGAGGTAGGCATTCTGGGTAGCGATCGATATACAAAAGGGATCCACTCAAACGATAAAGACATCTGTGATGAAACAAAAGAGATGTCTTTTTTGAAGCAGCTCAGCCGAACAGACCAACATGACGACACATCGGGAAGCAAAAATACCTCCTATGAAATTTTAGAAGACGTTAAGATGAAAAACGTAAAAAAGGTAAAGAAAAAATTAATGTTTTCAGATGAGGTTCAAGTGTGCGATGATGTAGACGAAGCTGTAAAAATGAAAAGAAAACATTCCAAAGGAGTAACATTTAAAGAAGAATCAAAGGAAGAACCCGCTATGGAGGATGCAAAACATGCGAAAAGGGAAAAAAAGGAAAAAAAGGAAATATCAGTCTTCCTCAATGTGCAACTTTGCAGTGAAGAAGTAGACGCAAGGAAAAATAGCCAATTTAGTATAACGGCAAATGATGAAGCAGTTCGTAAAAAAAAGGGCGAACAAAGAGGAAAGATTAATCCAACAAGTGACACTGCAAATGTGGTAGAGAATAAGAACACTGAGGGACACAGAACAATCCTAGTTGAGTACGAAAATGGAGAAGAAACCGAATCGGTGGAGCCTCAAAAGGGAGAGCCAGTTTTACCAATCACTAACGAGAATGAACAACAGACTCGGCAAATTAGCAAAAAGGGATCTGCAGATTTGCATGAGCCTGTTGTGGACAACCCTCAGGTGGATAACCCTGTGCAGGAAAGCGTCAACCAGGCCTCTTCAGGGGAAGTTTTACCCCGCTATGAAATAAGAATAATAAGTAATATCGCGTGCGTATCGAGTGGCGGAGAAAAGGCAAAAGGGTTCTCAAAAGACAGTGGGAAAAATTGCCAAATTGACCTTGGCGAGGAAAATGGAACAAGCGTAAAGCATTCAGAAAATCAACATACGCCCGGTGCAGACAAAATGAAAATCAAAGAAAAGGAGGAAAAAGGAGGAAACCTTCTTTGTGTCCATTTCGAGGAACATACACAGGAAGAAAGCGCTGCGACGTTGTCTGGAAATATAAACACAGAAATTAAGAACACTACACAGTATGAGAGGAATTTTAGCGACTCCGCAATAAATTACGACCCTAGGAACCAAATGAAAAGAAGGGAATTGAAAGAAAATGAGGTTATAAGAAAAAACAGGAGTTTCGAACAGCACGAACAAGTCTTTAAGCGTCAGAGGGAGAAACTAAAGTCTCACTACAAATGCAGCATATCGAATGTGCTAGAAAATTTTTCCAATTATGGTGATTTAATACAAAGCATGGATCACTTAGAGAGGAAGGAAATAAACGGAGAAAATTTTCCTAAGAGCACTTCAAACGGGTTCGAAGAAAAGAAGGAACTGGGTCCGTCTAATCGGAACACCTTAGGGGTGGTTTCTATCAATGACAAGTGTTTTGTCGAAGACACACTCGTTGAAGAAGCGGATGACGTGCATAATAAAGAAAACACATTTTCTTCTTTTGAAAAGGATGATGCTGCTCTTATGCCGAATGTTCTGGTAGACAAAACGTGTGAAAGTGAAAACGATAATGACATCTACAAAGGCAAAGACCGCAATGGAAGAAAAATGGTACTTTTTTCGGAGCAAATCCAGCACATGCAAGTAAACGAAAAAGGAAGTCTCGACCATGAAGCTATGGAAGGAAGGACGTATGGCATTCATTTGATGAAAGAAAACTCAAAGAATGACGAAATTTTAATTAATAACCTGAAAGATTTAAGTGCAAAACAGTATTTAAACGAGAACAGTTCGCAACTAGGCCAGTCATTACACGTAAACGAAATGAGAGATCACATGAAGGGAAACTCACAAAGTTTTCATTTCGATGAGGTGTTGTCTCCTGAAAATGGCAGCAATCGTGAGGCTAACATGAACATGGGCAAAATAAATCTGCTAATAAATAACACCAGCTACAGAGATGAACGAGACGCTCTGCTTAAGCACTCCAAGTCGGAGGCACTAGCGGGGGAGAAGCATCATAACATGAGTGCCCTTTCAACAGAACAAGGTGAAAACACGCATAATGAACAGAATTCTCCATCGGTGAGGGAGCACAAAGATGATCTGCTTTCATTTTCATTTCTAAACAATTTTAACAAACAGAAGTGTGCATCGTGTGAAATTATATCGTTACCTCAGGAGGCTGCTATGTCGCAAAGAAAAATGAAAACTTCCTATTCTGAGGACTATGTCAACGAGATGGATAACACCAATGAGGAAATTCATAAAAAGAACACCCTTTTTGTTAGGCAAAGGAAAAAATTAAAATCTTCCTTTCATGCACACGGGGATATGATAACAGGCAATCATAAAGAAGCAATACACAAAGAACAAATTAACGAATTTCGAAAACAAATAAGCAAAGAATCGTGCGTATTTAATTATTACAATGATGAGAAAGGCACAGACATAGCGCAAGGGGGAGATGCGTGTCAAATGGATACAAACAAGACAGATCAAGTGATGACTAAAAACAAAGTTGCTGAAAACAATGCAGAGTTAGAAATACCAATACTACATATAATGAAATCGTATGAAGAGCAAACGGAAACTCAAAACGCAGATGTGGCAGTGAAAGATTCCGTGGAATCTAAATCCACGGGGCACGCAAGACGGAAGACGTGCTACAAATTTTCGGACATTTCGAAAATGATCAGTGACATAGATCTGTGTGAATTCGAATCTAAAGAGGATGAGATGGCACAGGGGGGGCATCACAGCGCGGGAGACAATAATGAGGCAATGCAGGGGAAATATTGCGCAGATCATTTCTCAAACCCAGCGAATGACGCAAATTTGGAATCCAATAAGCGTTTTAACTTTAACGAGGAAAAGGACACATCCGCAGAAACCGAAAAACCAGATATTGTAAAAGAACTCCAAAGAATATACTCCGCATTGGCAATTAAATTGAATTCGGAAGACCCAGAGATGTGCACAAATGATGACCATGATCATACGGACTGTGTTGATTTTCGCTGTTTTAAAATTATAGACAATGTTAGCCCCGTCAAACATTACTACAATGCTTTCCGTAGAAGTAAGATTTTAGACTCGAAAAAATATGATCATCTTTATTCAAACAACTTTATGATAGATGATAAGACGAATATGGACCACCTGTGTTCCATTTTTCTGTTTGGAAATCCTTTGGAAAGAAA
>NW_008481849.1:135790-136253 GCF_000524495.1 Plasmodium inui San Antonio 1 | reverse complement strand
TTTTCGTTCGTCGGTATTATAACCGATTTTTTATTTGGTTAAACTGTGAAATTGCGGATCCCGCGTTTTCGAAGTTTCTTTTTAAGCGCGCTTTAGCACATGTACGAGTTCTGCAAGATGTGCAAGATGTAGAAGATGTACAAGCTGTATAAGTTGTATAAGACTTATGACGCGGGTTATCTGACATTTTGAATTATTTTATTTTTTCCATGCAACATTCACTCACTCTAAGAGTTGGCGCGCTTCATACAGCTTCCAATCTTGTGTGTACCAGATCTTACACCCATTGTTTTTTAGTTTTTATTTGCAAATATGTACACATGTCATTAATGTGTGTGCGCGGGTTATTCATCTTTCTAGTGGGCAACTTGTCCCATTTCCGCGTATACTTTTTTTTACGGAAAAATGGTAAACATTTTGAACAATTGTGTATGTTTAGTCATCTGCATGTCGTTTTTTATTT